>NC_057801.1:644927245-645089346 GCF_018294505.1 Triticum aestivum
TGAAGTCCAAACATAGTCATCCAATATGTCGATCTTTATGTCTCGACCATTTCAAGACTCCTCGTCATGTCTGTGATCATATCCGGGACTCTGAACTACCTTTGGTATATCAAAACACATAAACTCATAATACCGATCGTCACTGAACGTTAAGCGTGCGGACCCTACGGGTTCGAGAACTATGTAGACATGACCGAGACACGTCTCTGGTCAATAACCAATAGCGGAACCTGGATGCTCATATTGGCTCCTACATATTCTACGAAGATCTTTATCGGTCAAACCGCATAATAATATACGTTGTTCCCTTTGTCATCAGTATGTTACTTGCTCGAGATTCAATCATCGGTATCTCAATACCTAGTTCAATCTCGTTACCGGAAAGTCTCTTTACTCGTTCCATAATGCATCATCCCGTAATTAACTCATTGGTCACATTGCTTGCAAGGCTTATAGTGATGTGCATTACTGAGAGGGCCTAGAGATACCTCTCCGACAATCGGAGTGACAAATCCTAATCTCGATCTATGCCAACTCAACAAGTACCATCGAAACACCTGTAGATCACCTTTATAATCACCCAGTTACGTTGTGATGTTTGGTAGCACACAAAGTGTTCCTCCGGTATTCGAGGGTTGCATAATCTCAGTCACAGGAACATGTATATGTCATGAAGAAAGCAATAGCAACATACTAAACGATCAAGTTCTAAGCTAATGGAATGGGTCAAGTCAATCACATCATTCTCTAATGATGTGAGCTCGTTAATCAAATGACAACTCATGTCTATGGCTAGGAAACTTAACCATCTTTGATTCAACGAGCTAGTCAAGTAGAGGCATACTAGTGATATTCTATTTGTCTATATATTCACACATGTACTAGGTTTCCGGTTAATACAATTCTAGCATGAATAATAAATATTTATCATGATATAAGGAAATATAAATAACATCTTTATTATTGCCTCTAGGGCATATTTCCTTCAATGACCACAAGGAGATCCACTTTTCAAAAGACATGGTTAAGAAGATATTCAATGTGCCATCTGGTAGCAGACCGACCGAGTTCGGGAAGAGGGGCAAAGCTGATTTCTGTGAAGTTTATCTGGGCGGCAGGGATAGGGCTCTGATAGCCACCACAGTTTCTGTTTTTTATCAAAAGCAGATGATGAGGAGGAGGACACCATCGAGAGGACATGGGTATTACTGTGCCTGGCTTTGGTTCTAGCTCCTGATGTCTACTACGCAACCTTCTTCTTGTAGATGTTGTTGGGCCTCCAAGTGCAGAGGTTTGTAGATGACCTAAGGTTTATCAATCCGTGGGAGGCGTAGGATGAAGATGGTCTCTCTCAAACAACCCTGCAACCAAATAACAAAGAGTCTCTTGTGTCCCCAACACACCCAATACAATGGTAAATTGTTTAGGTGCACTTGTTCGGCGAAGAGATGGTGATACAAGTGCAATATGGATGGTAGATATAGGTTTTTATAATCTGAAAATATAAAAACAGCAAGGTAGCAAATGGTAAAAGTGAGCGAAAACGGTATTGCAATGCTTCGAAACAAGGCCTAGGGTTCATACTTTCACTAGTGCAAGTTCTCTCAACAATAATGAAATAATTGGATCATATAACTATCCCTCGACATGCAACAAAGAGTCACTCCAAAGTCACTAATAGCGGAGAACAAACGATGAGATTATTGTAGGGTACGAAACCACCTCAAAGTTAATCTTTCCGATCAATCCATTGGGCTATTCCTATAAGTGTCACAAACAACCCTAGAGTTCGTAGTAAAATAACACCTTAGGACACACATCAACCGAAACCCTAATGTCACCTAGATACTCCAATGTCACCTCAAGTATCTGTGGGTATGATTACATGATATGCATCACATAGTCTCAGATTCATCTATTCAAACCAACACAAAGAACTTCAAAGAGTGCCCCAAAGTTTCTACTGGAGAGTCAAGACGAAAACGTGTGCCAACCCCTATGCATAAGTTCACAAGTTCACTGAACCCGCAAGTTTGATCACCAAAACATACATCAAGTGAATCAATAGAATACCCCATTGTCACCACGTGTATCCCACACAAGACATACATCAAGTGTTCTCAAATCCTTAAAGACTCAATCCAATAAGATAACTTCAAAGGGAAAAGTCAATCCATTACAAGAAGGTAGAGGGGGAGAAACATCATATGATCCAACTATAATAGCAAAGCTCGCGATACATCAAGATCATGCCGAATCAAGAACGAGAGAGAGAGAAAGAGAGAGAGAGAGAGATCAAACACATAGCTACTGGTACATACCCTCAGCCTCGAGGGTGAACTACTCCCTCCTCTCCATGGAGAGCGTCGGAATGATGAAGATGGCCACCGGTGATGGATCCCCCCTCCGGCAGGGTGCCGGAACAGGTTCTCAATTGGTTTTTGGTCGCTGTAGAGGCTTGCGGGGGCGGAACTCCTGATCTATGTTTCTTTTCGGGGGTTTCTGTATTTATAGGAAATTTTGGCGTCGGTTTCACGCCAGGGGGGTCTCCGAGTCAGCCACGAGGTAGGGGCACGCTACTAGGGGGTAAGGCGCCCCCACCCTCGTGGATGTCTCGGGACTCTTCTAGACCAACTCTTTTGCTTTGGGGGCTTCTTTTGGTCCATAAAAAATCCATAAAAATTGGCAGGTCAATTGGACTCCGTTTGGTATTCCTTTTCTGTAGAACTCAAAAACAAGGAAAAAACAGGAACTGGCATTGGGCTCTAGGTTAATAGGTTAGTCCCAAAAATCATATAAAATAGCATATAAATGCATATAAAACATCTAAGATGGATAATATAATATCATGGAACAATCAAACAATTATAGATACGTTAGAGACGTATCAGCTCCTGGGACAGGAAACACGGTTCCCCTAGATTATCTTTACACCCTATGAGATATGAGTATGGTCCATGAGTTCGAGTGGGATGAGCATATCCTATGTGATGTGATGAGAGAAGTTAAAAAATACTAGGATAAGAGGAATGAGGGTAAAGGGAAATTTCTCATTGGTGGATGTCTACCAATGCTTCCGGTACACCACCTTCATTCCTGTAACATCCCACTCCTTTTTTTGCAACAACAAACCTTTTCTTGAGGAACTGATGTTTTCTTTTCTTTTTTGTGTCTTTTTTCATTTTGCAGATACTTTACGTGGACCATCTTGATGTGCCAAGAGTATGCATGTTGTTGTCGCAGTGGACACCTTGTATGATGGGTGGGAAGCGTCCAGTAAGTGATTGAAACTAGAAGACTTCGCTTTTTTGTTTTTATATAGAAGACATTAGTCTGTTGCAATTCTTAATTATTTTTCTCGTTTTTGTAATGCAGTTCAGGACCAGTACACCGTACGCAGTAGTTGAGTTCATGTCATATATACATCAGCATCACCAAGGAACCACCAATGAACGTGTCACAGAGGTGTTGTCGGAAATCTGCGACCAAGGGGGTGCTGTTGGGGGCGCAACACACACTTCAGATGTGCCAGAGAGCTCCCACATGCAAGCAAATGTACATGTGGGAGCATATGCGGGTTCTCAAAGCCCACCTCATGCAGGTACATGGGGTACCAATGGTAGCGCAGAGCATGTGCATGAGCCGCCTCCAGCTAACAGGAGAGTGGTGACGACGTGTGCGGCTCTTTGGAGGAGTGGCTCCATGCATTGCCAACAATCGAGGAGTTAGAGGTGGGTTTTTTCTCACAACTCATTTTTTCCTTTTTGCTTTTTCATATTTTTGCATCTTCGTTTCACTGGCATGTTATAAACTACTGTCCCTACCAATCTAATGCCATTGTTTTCCTGCATCGCAGTTGCCCCACACATGCAAGTCATATATAACAAGCACAAAGAGCTCCATGCCAGAGAACTTAATGTTGCATTCAGATCATTTGGGAGGGTCTTGCAAGGCATGTACTGCAAGCGTATGGGCCTAATGTTGTCTGAGGCACACAAAGCTGAGTGCAGCATTCATGGATAGAGAGCCGAAGGTGAATGCATCACTTTCAGTGTACCAGGGGGGACTTCTGCTGCAGGCATGTCTGATGGGACTGCAACTGAACCTTTTCCGCAATAGCCCAAGCATTCGGAGCAGCCCAACATTCATCCTGGCACACACGGGACTGCATGCATGGTTGATGCCACTGCCACTATATCGCCCAAGCAACAGCCGAAGCAACCAGCCATTGCCACTATACCGTCTCCACAACAGCCCAAGCAACCAACAGCGGAACTAGGTCAAAACAATGATGCCCCACCTAGGACGAGCGATGACAACACTGAAAATGATCAAAGCAATGGCAATGATCAGAGAAATGGCAAGGGGGAAGACTCAGGCAGCAAGGTAAACGGCACTGAACTTAAGCCCCCTCGCAGCCCAAGCTTCGCACATGTGAATCCGACGAGGAGGCTAGGCACGCTTGAAGATGGACCTTCTTTCGGGTTGTTCGAACCGGGGAGTGATGATGATCTACTATTTCAGGAATTTCCTCAAGTTCGTACATCCCGTGCAAAATCTTATGTTTCAGATTTGGACTCCGTCTTGTCAATCCCTGCGAGGAGCCCTTTGTTTGGTGAATCTCCGGCTACCTCAGCTGGGCCAGCTTATGATGTGACTCCCATCACAACACGTCCTCCAATTTAGATAGGCCCTGCAGGTTATTCAACTCATCTGCCCCAACTACTTGTGCTCCAACCCATGTTTTGTTTGTTTACAGAAACTTAGCACTTCCATGCTCCAAACCATTATTTTTTTCTCATCTTGTTTCTGTTTTCTTTTTCTTTTTCATTTGTGGGGCAGAAGCAGGAGTAGTTGATACAAGAGAGGATGTGTTGATTGAAGTGAGCAGCGGGGGCAAACGTGATGTGAAGAAACCCACACTCAAGAGAGCTGCAAAATGGCCAGAAAACACACTGAAGCTGAAGAGGATGAAGAAGGTCAAAGTTAATGCTTTCGACAATGCCATAGACAAGCAGTACTGTTGCACAAATTACCACATAAAGGACCCTCCTGAAGGCGAGCCCTTGTAAGTGTGTTTTACCACTTTTTTCTGCTGAGAAAATGTTCGTTCCATCCATCTTGTTTGCCACTAACCGAGCCACTGTTTTTTTGCAACATGCAGACCTCCAATCATTAGGATAGGTGGGTTTCATGTTTCTTTCAAGCATTTCAGCAATGGGCTAAAAAAGCGAGCACATTTGAACAATGTGGTCATGTTGCTTTATGTTGAAAGCTTCAGTATCGAGCACATGTATAGCAAAAGCAAACCTAGGAAGTTTGCGTTCTCACCGCATACAGCCGTGAGTCAACTACCCCTTTTGTTTTTCACAATAGAGTTTCTGCCCGCAACTTCCATTTCTTTCTAACCAATACCTTATCCTTTGCATCATTCTAAGCTTGTCGTGGACCCAAGTTCATTTCAGACACGTTCTTGCAGCAAAGATCTCAAGAGGGCCTGTGGAAGAAACAACATCATGAAATCTAATCAAGTAAAAAACTTTCATTCTTGCATCAAAGCTATCCTAGCGCAACATGCTCTGTTTTCCTGAAGTTAATTTTTGTTTCTTAATTTTGTAGCTGTTCTTCACCATTGTCAAGGATGGACACTGGGTAGTTGTGGTTGCAAACTTGATGCACAAAAAATTCAACGTTTTTGACTCGAGGGGTGATGACCCTGACTATGTCGGCATCCTTGAGCAGCCATGTTGCAATCTAGTATGGATGCTACACCTCTTTCCTTTCTATTTTTTCATTTTTTTCTCCATATAAAAATTGATGTTGTGGTACCAATCATAGAAGATACAACTGTGTAATCCATCTTTTTGCAATATCAAATTTTGTAGATAACCAACTTCAAGACTTTGGTCAGAGAACGAAACCCATGGAACCTTGACTTTGACAAGTTTGATCGTCTCAGCCCGAATGGGTACCCGCAACAGTCAACAACGTATTTTTCTCTGGCCATTTTCCTTTTTTTCATGTGTCCATCCACAACTTTCTATGTTTTGTTGTCAAGTGAGCAAATTTTATATGTATTTGTGACTATATTTTTTATTTTTGGCAGGTTTGATTGTGGGTTCTTTGCTATTCTATACATGGAGAATCTAATTGATAGGGGGATGAGGCCATTCAACACGGTATGCCCATTTTGCTATGCAACACTACTAGCTAAATAACTTGTTGTTTTCGGAACACTTGTTGTTTCCATTTTGCTAGTTTTCTAATGGTAATCATGTTTTTTGTATTTTTTTCTCCTAAATAACTTACAGAGCTCCCTTGTTGTATGCCAAGGACATGAGGTCATTGCTCAAATTCTGATCATTTGTCGCAGCGAAGCTTTTTAAGCACCCTCAAAACACACTCGACTCGGCCGAAGAGTTCCAGAAACTGTTGAGTAGGTCATAGAAGATGTCAATCGGAGCAAAGTATTTCCTAGATAGTTTTAGGCTGTTTTTTGTGGGCCCATGTATGCGTTACATCCTTTTGTGTAACTGGAAATAGCAAGATGTTGTTAACCATCTATTTTGTCTTTTGTGGGACTCAACCTAGAGCCTGTATCATACTGGGGCATGTCCCTTTTTTCCTCTTTTTTCTTTTGAAATACCGGAGTATCACCCATGTTGTGCTATCAATGTGAACTTGAGTGCTGTCAATGTGAACTAGAGACGGATGCAGAGATGAATGAAAATGACTAGGGTTTCTGAACTATCCATGCAGATATGTGAACTATACGTGTTGCAGTTTTTTTTTGCTTACTGGTTTTCTGAAATAAGGCATCATACCCATAACAACACATGCCATGTACCAGCATCCATGTATACAATAGCTTTTTGCAAGCATCGGAAACATGATGTCGCACCATGAAACAAATGGTACTTTCATGTATATGCAAATGGAGGACAAAATGTACAACATGAATCACGAAACAAAGCATTACTAGAAATATGGCAAAGACCTCAAAACTACGACACAAAATGTGAGATATCTTGTATGTCTCAAATCCAGGACACACATAACGGTTCTTGTAACAAAAATGTGAGCTATCTTTGTATGTCTCAAATTGAAATAGAACCTAAATACATCATCAAGGTTGCAAAAAAGAGTATTTTTTAAAGTTTTTGCTCAAGCACATGAAGTGAGGATGAAAACAAAATGCAAAACATCCTTCAACAGGACCAAGAACTTTCCCAAGTTTTTCTCTCATTTTTTTCTTCCTAGAGGTTGAGTTCCGTTGCTTGGGCATTTCTTGGATCATTTGTCATCATCGCTCTCCAGTATGCACAAGTTGGCACAACATGTCCCACCTCAGAGAAGAATTGACATGTAGGTTGTGTTGTCGCCACCTCTGTCACAGCTTTTAGGGGCCCACACGTCTTCACGTTGTGACCTTCTTCTTTGCAGAACTTGCAGCGAATGGTCCTTTTTTCAGATTTTGGCTTCACTACTGCCATTGGCTTCTTAACTTTTTGTTTCGACTTCTTCTTCTGCTTATCATCTCGCTGCTCCACCAGAGTCTTCTTCCTCTTCTCTCTTTCAGTTGGACGACCTTTTCTTAGGGACACGAGCTGGGTTTCGTAGCATCTCTGTGCTTTGAGGCTATGGTAGGTCATCATTCAACGCTCCCGTTGCAGCAGCAGGTTGCGTTGGGGGTTCACTATGCTGTGTTGCTTGTTGTTCTGGCAGTCCTCCTCTTTTCGCCGCTGCTATGGCAGGCTCAAGAACTTTTATTGCTTCATCTAATATCTTGTATGCATCATCATTGCAACATGCATTAGGGGGGAGACATGTCAACCTTCAGCACAAGAGTTGTATTTGAGCGTGTTTGTTGAGGGGTGCCCAAGTTCCAGCAATTGCCTAGTTCTGGCCATGCTTGTTGTTGCTGCTTCAGACCACCTTTCCAACAAGTATTGTTGTGGAATAACTTGCACATTGAAGTGTACCATCACCCTTATTATGTGGGCACAAACCAGGCCATTCATCTCAAAATAGTGGCAACTACATTGAAACACCCCTTCATCCATCATAACACACATAGAGAAGAGCTTTGGGTTCTCATATAAGCTTGATGTTAGATTGAACATGAGGCCTTGCCCTTGGTACCCAGTGTCTTGGTTGATAATGTAGTCGGTAGACACAATCACTTGTTTCTGGAACTTACCAAAGATGTTGCGTGTGTAGTAATCAGCAGCTTGGCACTCAATGTTGTATCTGCAACATCACAAAAGGAAGCAAAGTTCACAAAACAAATCATGACAAAAGATATTTTTTTTGGATTTTTTGCTTTGGTATAGTGAAGTTGGCCTACCGAGAGTATAGTGGAGGAGCAGTCATTTCACCAGTGAAGCCAACATTGTCCTCGCGATCAAGCACAGTTTCCTGGCACAGTTCATACTGTTGCACAAACCTCCATACAGAATTAGCAGGACGAATCATTGTCTTGAAATATGAGTTGAGCCCCTCGGACCTGCCTGTCGTGCTTGTGAATGGGAAGAAATTGTTCTTGAAGTACGCTGGATCCCACATATGTCTTGTTTGCCACATGTTCTTCAAGTGTTTGTTTTCAGCAACTTTGAAACACTACAACATGTGCTGCCATGTTTCCTCAAATTCTTCAACCGTTTCAGAGTTGTTGATACAAGTGTAAAACACATCTGCAAATGCCTCATATCTACTCAATAGCCTCCCCAACTTAGAACGCGCATTGCTAAACACATGAAACTTGAACACCTATGGCAAGTATTTGGGAGCACCTGCTCTATAACTATTGCCATTGCTTGGTCCTGGTCAATCATTATGTTCTTTGGATGCTCATTGTCCATTGCAACCATCCATTGCTCAAAGATCCACTTAAACATTTCAATAGTCTCATCCGGCAACAAGGCACATCCAAGTGAAATGTTTTGGAGGTACTTGTTGATACCAACTATAGGACCAAAGGGCATGTTGTATCTGTTGGTGCAGAAAGTTGTGTCAGAGAACACGCAATGTTTATATTTCGGGTACAATGCCCTTGTCCTCCCATCAACCCAAAACAATGCAGTCACAAAGTTCGTGGCAGGATCTTTTTGCTTCACAAAGAAAAACTCTGGATTCTCGGCTTTCCTCCTCTCAAAGTACTTCACTATCATATCCATGTCTTGCTGTGTTATCGCTTCCTGAAGCTTTGCACGTTCATTCGCAACATCCCTCTTCACATACGGCAGTATCCTGGGGTCACCTCCATGTATCCTACCGAGGAAACTCATGCAATCTGAATTTGACATGTTAATATCATGCAACGTCAACAAGAGTTCGTAATCCTCAGCAGGTATTTTGCGGTGCGAGCAGTAGTATCCAACACGCTCTGGTTGTTGCATCAGTGGATGTGTATGCTCTGCAACAAAGCAAGTGACTATCAATCTCCCCTCCCTAAGCCCAACAATCATGTGTGCCTTACAATCATGACGGAGAATCCTATTTTTCTGACATTTTCTTGTCACATCCATTTCAGCACCAGGCTGCCTGCTGGAGTTGCTTGTTTCTATTGCAATGCTCTCTGAGGTGCTACTTGTTTCAAGTTTATCGGGCTTTCTAGCATGCACACACCAAAGACCCTCTTGATCATTATTGCATCCTCTTTCTTCTGTCCTCTCTTTTGGCTGTACTTTGTAGAAGATATATGTGTGCCGAATCCCAACTTGAAGGCATAGTCATTGTAGAATTTCTGGGCATCCTCAAATGTGTCAAACACCATGCCAACATAGGGCGATAGTGGTTGTGATGAAACATCTCCATCATCTGAATCATCTTGCATCACATCATCAGCATGCAACAATCCCTCTGAATCTTCATGATTATCGACAGAAAAATTCCCTTGGACATAGCTCTCTTCCCCTTCAGAACCAGCTCCCTGAAATAATGCACATGTTTTTTCATGTAAATAGAGAGGTCTTGGTTGAAAGTATTTTTTTCCCTCTAGTTGCTATCAACAGTTCTATTGTTGTTTCAGAAATTCAGGTACACAGATACATTTATCAATGGGTTTTCAGCTTCATTTGCACACAAAATTTCAGTAAATGGCCTTTTCTCACATAAGCACACACATTCAAAATCGTATCATAGGTTGATAAATAACAAGTAACAGAGGGGATCATGTTTTGCAGAGATAGAGCAAGCACACAGGTGTGTGGGTATTTGCCTTGGTTCCTCTCACACACATGAAACAAAATTGAATTTCTAGCTGCCACACACATGAAACAAATAGGAAATTCTAGCTTTGTTTCTGATACATAGGTTTCCATGGGTTTCAGAGACACACAAGTGTTCATGTTTTTTTCAGAGTCAGGAAACTCATCCAACTTCCCTGATTTGATCTGGTAGAAGTTGTTTCAGGAAACACAACCGGAGGGTTTGTGAACAAGGATGATACTCCAGCTCGCGGAGGAAGTCCCGCCGTCGCGGTCGGAGCTGAGAACGATGGCCGCGTCTGTTCTCCAAGAGGCGGCTGAGGGAGTCCTGGACTATGGGGTCCTCAAGGAGTCGGCCTACATGACATGGGCCAGACTAGTGGGCCGTGGAGATACAAGGTAGAATGACCTCCCCCGTGTCCGGATAGGACTCTCCCTTGCGTGGATGGCAAGCTTAGTGTTTGGATCATGTACTTTTCTTTCTTTGTAACCGACTTTGTACAATCCTAGATCCCTCTGATGTCTATATAAACTAGAGGGCTTAGTCCATAGGCGACAACACAATCATACAGGCTAGAGATCTAGGGTTTAGCCATCACGATCTTGAGGTAGATCAAATCTTGTAACCCCTATACTCATCAATGTCAATCAAACAGGAAGTAGGGTATTACCTCCATTAAGAGTGCCCGAACCTGGGTAAACATCGTGTCCCCTGCCTCCTTGTTACCTTCGATCCTTAGACACACAGTTCGGGACCCCCTACCCGAGATCTACCAGTTTTGACACCGACATTGGTGCTTTCATTGAGAGTTCCACTATGTCGTCACCAGAAGGCTCGATGGCTCCATCAACCATCCACAACAATTCCACCCCGAGGGAGACTTTCCTTCCCGACCAAATCTTCCTATTCGACGGCTTCGCACTGTGCGCCAACTCGATTGGTCACCTGGAGCAGATCGAGAGTTACGCCCCTGGTCATCAGATCAGTTTCAGAAACCTAAACTATGTTGCTGATATCCGGGGAGATTTGATCTTCCAAGGGTTCACGGCCTCAACCATGGTTCCGGCCTTAGATCCGGAACTCCTCACCGAGTCCGAAGACGGGAGTTTGGAGCCCGCCGGACTCTCCGCAGCCATAGAGCTTGAGGGAGTCCCGGATTAGGGGGTGTCCGGATGACCGGACTATGACCTTTGGCCGGACTCCTGGACTATGAAGATACAAGATTGAAGACTTCGTCCCGTGTACGGATGGGACTTTCCTTGGCGTGGAAGGCAAGGTTGGCGATACGGATATGTAGATCTCCTCCATTGTAACCGACTCTGTGTAACCCTAGCCCTCTCCGATGTCTATATAAACCGGAGGGTTTTAGTCCGTAGGACGAACAACAATCATACCATAGGCTAGCTTCTAGGCTTTAGCCTCTCTGATCTCGTGGTAGATCTACTCTTGTACTACCCATATCATCAATATTAATCAAGCAGGAGTAGGGTTTTACCTCCATCGAGAGGGCTCGAACCTGGGTAAAAACATCATGTCCCTTGTCTCCTGTTACCATCCGCCTAGACGCACAGTTCGGGACTCCCTACCCGAGATCCGCCGGTTTTGACACCGACATTGGTGCTTTCATTGAGAGTTCCGCTGTGCCGTTGCCATCAGGAAGGATGCCTCATCCCGTCTTTAAAGATGGCGCTATCGCTAAATGAGCTTTGGCTATCGGCCAAACTCTCCGGCTAGGAGGTTTTCTTATGACCACCTGTTCGGCCGCCGCGCCGACGATGACTTCTTGGGTCATCGAAAGCAATCTCGACGTCAACTCGGAACTCGCCGAGTAGTTAGATCCAATGGAGCTCTCTTCCTTAAACAAGCTCTTGGATCGCATCGCCGCCCTGGGAGTCGCTACAGACTACGATCAGATTGGGCTTAAACCCGATCCGAGAGAGATTAACTCTCCCCAGGTCACCCACCATGTCGCGGTGGTGGAGGAACAATGCGGTAAGTCTTCATCTATCTTAAGGACTAGTTATGTCCGGATTCCCGATCCCTCCAAGCCGGATACCCGCGGAGGGGAGGACGTCACTCAAGCCCTAAACCTAAAGTCAGGCAGTGCGCTAGATTCATTGGACAACATCCAAGAACCCAAGCTTTCGAGTTCGGAAACTCCTTGGCCCCTGAGTCTCAGATTGGGCGAGGTTCCGGATTTAATCCCACCCGCCCACCCAAATATAAGGGATCTATCCCAAATTCGGCAAGAGCCCGCAGAAACAGTACACCATTGCTGGGCCAGATTCCTCTTGGTTATGAACAGGATAAAGGACTACTGCGAGGAGGATGCAATTTCATTCTTCTGCAATAATTGCATGGACAACGGAATCCTCAACGCCATAAGTCGCCGTGAAATTACATGCTTCGCCGACTTGGCATCCATAGTATGAAAGTACCATGTGATGGAAAGCGCCTGGAAAACCGAAATAAAATTTTGGGACAATCCGGCCCTGAATACAACCCCAGTCCAAAATAAAAGGGTGCATTATCACCAGGCACCTGGGTTAAACACCAAAAAGCAAAAACCCTCTATAGGGCATGGAACCGTACTGGAGGGATGGCTCAATGGACCCTGTAAAATTCATAGTACAGAGGGCGCCACACCAACTCATAGCCTTAGAGCATGTTGGATACTCCGACACGTGGCCAAGAGTGGCGAGGAGCTTCTAACTCCAGAATTCACAGAGCACCAGCCCAGGGATACCAGTGCGGTATTAACAGTCTTCGAGACTTTCGCATCAAATAATATGCGGAAACGAACACTCCGCAACCTTGCCGAAGTCTACCAAGTAGCAACAATAAACCCATGGAGTGACACGGCTATTACCTTTAATGCCAGTGATGAACCTAAATTCCGAACATCCCGAGCACCAGCCGCATTGGTCCTCAGTCCAATAGTGGACGACTTTCGCCTTACCAAGGTACTCATGGACGGCGGCAGCGGATTGAACCTCATTTATGAGGAAACCCTTCAAAAAATGGAAATAGACTGGAGCCACATTGAGCGAACCAACACAACCTTTCGAGGAATAATCCCCAGTTGGGAAGCATGCTGTACAGGAAAAATCACACTGGATGTGGTGTTCGGCACGCCAGATAATTACAGGTCCGAGGAGGTCACATTTCAAGTGGCCCCGTTCAGCAGCGGGTACCACGCTCTATTAGGGCGAGAGGCATTCACAATTTTTCAAGCTATACCCCATTACGGGTACATGAAACTCAAAATGCCCGGACCCAACGGAATCATCACTCTTGCTAGCGACTCGGACATAGCACTCCGAAAATAAGACAGCCGCACTGGCCCTTGAGGCACTATCCGAAGCCCTAGCGGCCGAGGAACTGACTGCGCTACGCTCCACGGTGAACAGGGACGACGTGATACTCGATAAAAGATCCAAGTCCACCTCCTTTAAACCGGCGGACGAAATAGTCAAATTCCAAGTCCATCCAACGGACCCTACAAAAACGGCCTCCATAGGGGCGCACTTAAACCCTAATGTAGACGACGCACTACGAGAATTCCTACGCGAAAATTGGGACATTTTTGCCTGGCACCCTTCAGACATGCCAGGAATCCCACACAGGCTGGCCGAGCACAGCCTAAACATCCTAAAAGGATTCAAGCCTGTCAAGCAGGCTCTTCGGTGTTTCTACGAACCTAAGAGACAAGCCATGGGAGAGGAGCTAGCCAAACTACTGGAGGCCGGATTCATCAGAGATATAAAACATCCGGACTGGCTAGCAAACCTGGTGATGGTACCAAAGAAGGACAAATCTTGGCGCCTATGCGTCGATTTCAAGGACCTCAACAAGGCTTGCCCAAAGGATCCCTTCCCCCTCCCCCGCATCGATCAAATTATCGACGCTACCGCAGGACACGATTCATTGTGTTTCCTCGACACATACTCCGGCTACCATCAAATTAAGATGGCAGAGCCAGACCAAGCCGCAACGGCATTCATCACCCCATACGGCCCATTCTGCTTCAACACAATGCCCTTCGGGCTCAAAAACGCCGACGCAACATATCAGCGCATGATTCAGACATGTCTGGCAAACCAGATCGGCAAAACAATGGAAGCATACGTGGATGACGTGGTCATCAAAACCAAGAATGTCGAAACTCTAGTAGATGACTTGAGGCTCACATTCGATAACCTCCGAACGTATGACATCAAGCTTAACCCTGAAAAATGCGTTTTCGGCGTACCAGCCGGAAAGCTCTTGGGCTTCATTGTATCCGGTAGAGGAATTGAAGCAAACCCAGCCAAGATCCGAGCTCTGTCACAATTGGATATTCCAAAGGACCTCAAACAAATACAAAAATTGACTGGCTCCGTGGCGGCTCTAAGCCGCTTTATCTCCCGCTTTGGGGAAAAGACATTACCCCTTTATCGCCTCCTCCGGCGCACCGAACACTTCGAGTGGACGGATGCCGCCACGGCCGGACTCGAAGAAATAAAAGCCATATTGGCAACAAACCCGGTCCTGGCCGCACCTAACATCGGTGAACCAATGCTATTATACATTGCGGCAACTTATCAAGTTGTAAGCGTTGTGCTCGTCGTCGAACGAGAAACGGACGGACACAAATTCCCCCTTCAAAAACCAGTTTACTACGTGTCCACTGTCCTCACTCCATGCAAGTCACGGTACCCGCATTGTCAAAAGATAGCATACGCGGTGTTTATGGCATCCCGGAAGCTGCGACACTACTTTCAAGAGTGTTCGATAACAGTAGCCTCTGAAGTACCTCTTAACAATATTATAAACAACCGCGACGCGACGGTCCAGATTGCCAAATGGGCCATTGAGCTCCTCCCGTTCGACATAACCTATAAGCCACGGCGAGCTATTAAGTCGCAAGTTCTGGCCGACTTCGTCGCCGAATGGACTGAATCCGAACTCCCTAAAGAGTACGACACATATTCCAAGTGGATCATGCACTTCGACGGCTTCAAAATGTTAGCTAGTCTGGGGGCTGGCATCGTTCTGACGTCCCCAACAGGAGATATAGTTCAATACATACTCCAGATAATGTATACGGACTCCAACAACGCAGCCGAATATGAGGCCCTTCTACATGGTCTCCGGATGGCAGTCTCCATGGGCATCCAACGCCTAGAGGTGCATGGGGATTTGAACCTCATGATATCCCAAGTAAATGGAGACTTTGATGCCAAGGATCCAAAAATGGCAGCTTATCGCAACACTGTCCTAAAAATGTCAGCTCGGTTCGAGGGGCTCGAATTTCACCATATAGCCCGGGAAAACAATCAGGCAGCAGACGTCTTGGCACGCATCAGCGCAAAGCGCGATGCAGTCCCCCCCAACATTTTCTTGGAGAGGCTATTCAAGCCATCCGTATTATGGGAAGGGGAATCCGGAAATAACAGCCCGGACCCAACCGCACTGCCCAACACCGAACATTCTAACACAACGGGAGGCTCTGCCAACAAAGTAACATCCTCAGCCCACGTTATAATGGCAGTCATTGCCCCGTGGACAGAACCATTTCTAGCCTACCTAACTAGGCAGGAACTTCCTGAGGACCAAAATGAGGCACGCTGCACAGTGCGGCGATCTAAAGCCTATAAAGTCCATGAAGGAGAGATTTATAAGAAAAGCACCACCGGAGTCCTTCAAAGGTGTATCTCTGAAGAGGAAGGGCGGAATCTTCTGGCTGAAATTCATGCCGGACTCGGCGGGCACCATGCCGCAGCCCGGGCCCTTTTAAGCAAGGCCTTCCGTACATGATTTTATTGGCCGACAGCCCGGGCAGATGCTCAGGACTTAGTCCAACGATGCGTCGGTTGCCAGCTCTTTGCTAACCCAAGCCATATGCCACCCACCGCCCTCCAAACTATACCCATCACCTGGCCCTTCGTGGTCTGGGGGCTTGACATGGTTGGACCCCTTAAAGGAGGAACCCACAAGCAAAAATACCTACTGGTCATGGTGGACAAATTCACCAAATGGATAGAGGCCAAGCCTGTTAAGACGGCCGAATCCGGACCGGTGATAGACTTCATATCAGGGGTCGTACACCATTACGGCGTCCCCCACAGCATCATCAATGATAACGGCACGAACTTTATGGCCAACAAGGTCAAACTCTGGTGCAAAAACATGGGCATCAAGCTTGACTATGCTTCAGTCTATCACCCACAAACTAACAGTCAAGTCGAGCGAGCAAATGGTCTAATCATGAGCGGCATCAAACCCATATTAGTGCGGTCCCTCAAGGAATCTAACACGCACTGGGTAGAGGAGCTCGACTCCGTACTCTGGGGGCTACGGACCACGCCGAATCGCACCACCGGATTCACACCATTCTTTATGGTATACGGCGCAGAGGCAATTCTGCCCTGCGACATAATTCATGACTCACCTCGTGTGCGCATGTATGAAGAAAGAGAAGCCGAACTCAATCGGCAGGACAGTTTGGACGCCTTGGAGGAGGAGCGTGATGTGGTAAAAGCCCATTCCGCATTCTATCAACAACAGGCTCAATGATATCAAAGCAGAGAAGTACGGGCCAAAACTTACAATATTGGCGAGTTAGTTCGACGCCTGCTGGACAAGAAAAAGGACAAACTCACGCCCAAATGGGAAGGTCCCTTCATTATTAACCAAGTCCTGACTGGTGGAGCGTATCGTCTGCGAGATGCATCGTATAACCGACTTGAGCCGAACCCATGGAACGCAGCCCGTCTCCGAAGATTCTATGCCTAGCACTGGACTCTGTGTTTGTTTCCTTCCTCTGTCTATTTTTTACACATTAGCTTTCTTATATTTCTCTCCTTCTCCCTCCTTTTTTTCTTATAGCCTTTAAGGGCTCGTTCACGCCTTGTTCGCACACAATTGACACGCTATCCACGCTCATTATACCTGGGGGCTTCTTTAACAGAAGCTTGTTTATACGGGCCTCATGCCCAACACATGTGTCACACTTCCGCATGTACCTTTTATTCACCATTATTTGCATCAATATGACTTAAGTTTTAGCCAAGCTGGGTTGCCTGGCTCCTGTGCTTACCCCTACGTTCCTGATTGTTCAGCTAGGCGGTAAAGGGAGCACCTCTGTGATTGTTACTGCCGGGTCAGCCGGATGTGTACCTCAGACTGGGTGAAGCCGAAAGCTAGCGTTCTTAAGGGAATATTCAGTCGGTGAACTAAAGATGATTTCTCACTCATTTATTTATCCGCCCCCAGATGCTTTTCTGCTTTTTTCGCAGTCCAGACATGCACTTTAGGGCATGCTTCCCAGGGAAAGGAACCCCTAACGGAACTATTCTCCCTGGAAGATGTTTCTTACTAACCATGTAATATAACATAACTTGTTGGGCACTTGTTTGTTCAAGGACTAATGACCCCTATGCCTGGTCTCCACGCATGCCCCGGTTCTTACATAACCGAGAGGGTATTCGTACAGACTCCGGACTATCGGGTCCCGAGGTTGAAGCGAAAAGGTCCGCCATGACAAACGATCTACAATCCGGCTAGAAGGCATTTTACATGTCATCTTAAATTACATAGTCAATTTGACTGGGTATATTCCTGTTCAATACCATCCAACAGGCTGTCTAGTTTACAGTCCTGTTGGGAATATTTGGTGGCCAACTCTACCTGGCCGTACACTAAACTCACAGGAATCTCCTTCCCATCGGTCCACACAGGTCCGACCTCGGCCATGTGGTTTGGGTTAGCCTTCGTGTATCGCGTCTTTACCATAGCCCAGGCCTCCCTGGCGCCTTGACGGCAAGCCGATATCTTCCATAATCGGAAGCGCCACCGCGCTCCCTTCAACTTCTCTGCAAGCTCTCCAAGGCCTTCGGGCATGGAGACGGATGGCCACAAGGCCTGGACGACGCCTTGCATTACCTGTCGAACTCGTTCGTGCAGTTGTAAGAGCTTGGGAAGAAGGTCACCCGTAGAACCGGGCATTTCCTCTGTAGGTCGACCTGTCAGCATTCCTACAGACATAACTCTGTCAATCGGCTTCCTCGCCGAACTCTTTCTCAAAGTTCGTTCAAGCACTTACTAAAAATGCCGCATCGAAGCCGCTGATTCTCCTTCACGGAGTCCGACAGCTGAGCATGAACAACCTTTAGTTCCTCGCCCAGCTGGGTCTTGGCATCTTGGAGATTATTCTTCTCTTGCCTCACCCTCCTAAGCACACTCTCGCCGGCCTTTAACCGGCGCAAGAGTTGTTGCTCGTCCAGATCCACTCCGGCGCCATCTGCAATGTTATTGTCAGATTTGCACACATGCCGCACTTCACATCATACTTATCTTTCGAAGCATATATTACCAGAGGGGGTCTCCTTGGCCTCCCCTGCCGCGGCTAGTGCGGCCTCAAGTTGGGCTTTGCACTCTTCCAGCTCCTGGGACAGTTGGGTATTCTTTTCGGTAAGATCCTGCATAACAAATGATCCTTAAATCAGTTATTCTAACTGTTTCAAGTCTTGGGGGCTACTGACATATATAACCATCAAATTTTCTCACCCGTATGTCTTTTACATACTGCTCTGTGGCTCTGGCTAGACCATTTTGAGTGGCACGGAGGTACGCATCTCCCGTATTGAAGGCATCCAATGCCTCTTGGGAGAAACAAGCGTCACGAAGAACTGTCCGGCGACGCCTGTGGTTTATGGCACTCTCCACCTCGGAATTGGTGGCAGACAGCCCGTCCGCATCCTCTGTCGAAGGAGCGTCTGGTGTGCGCCTTGTGTTCACCTCCGCTTCCGTACCCGACCTTGGAGCCTGGCCGGTGGAGGCGCGATTGGCAACCTCTCCGGATATAGTCCGGCGAGTGCTCTTTTTCCTGAAGAGAGCACGAGCGTTAGTATGCCTTGAGGGAATAAAACCTGGGAATAAAATGGCACACCATACTGTTGCGCCGGCGTCTCAATCCGGACCGCACTTCTTTTCAGCCTGCTGGGCCTTGATGCCCCTTGTTGGCTAGCCACCGCAGGCTCGGCCCTCCGCCTCAAGGACTTCCCCTGCAAAAACGCCATTGGTATACGGTGATAAAAATAAGCACGGATGGATCATCTTTAAAGTACTGGGACTTCGGTCTTGGTTACTTGTGAGGCTGGAAGTATTCCGGGATAATCAGCCGTAATGGCCACTAAGGTATTGTCCTTGCTCAATTGGTGAAACACCCCATCGATCAGCTCCACAGATAAGTCTGAGTCCTCTTGTGAGGCCGGGTCGAAGGACCGTTCTGGGTCCTCGGGTTGAGGAGGAGGGCTGTTTATCTCCTTTACAGCCTGGCGTAGCTCCTGCGTTGAAATTGCCAGGCTGAATACTTAACTATGGGAATATAAAACGGATGGGCGAGTGAAAGTGTCCGCTTACCCAGCTTGGAGGATCGTACATAGAAAATCCGCCCCGTGGGTTGACGCGGAGGAATTCCTCCTCTTCTCCCTTGTACAAAGCGGACAAGATCTTTATTACAGCGGCAGCCGATTTCGGCCCCTTACGGCCGCATCGGGAGGTGTCGTCCTCCCTGTTGAAATCCCACATGGGGTGGCCTCTATACTGAAGCGGCTGCACCCCTCGTATAATGCATGTGGCCATGACCTCGATCATGGTCAGTCCGGAATGAGCTAACAACCTTATTCGGCTCATCAGGTAAAGGACGTCCTTGTCATTTTGCTTCTGAGGGCTCCGTGGATGCCAGCTTAGGCGCTTCTTCAAAGGAGCATTATTGAACTCAGGGAGGCCGATCCAAAAAGGGTACAGCAGGGGGACATCTTCTATATAAAACCATTCTGAAGGCCAGTCTTCGGATGCCTTCTTTGGGGTTCCGGATAGATATCCGGTCCCGACGATGCGCCATAGTTCGGCTCCGCCCACTTGATATATCGGCCCCTCCTGAGAACGGGGCACAAGGCAGAATAGCTTCTTCCACAGCGCAAAATGAGCCTCGATGCCCAAAAACAGCTCGCAAAGGGCTATGAAGCCCGCAATATGCAATATGGAGGCAGGCGTAAGGTTGTGCAACTGGAGGCCGTAGAACTCCAGGAGCCGCCGGAGAAACGGATGAATTGGAAATCCGAGCCCTCTTATCAAATAAGGGACAAGGCATACCGGCTCTCCTTTGGAGGGATTGGGGATGCTCTCCGCTTGCTCTCCACCATTATAGGTGGCCAGCCCGGCTCGCACCGGGACCATGTAGGCTGGGGGGAGAAGCCCCTTGGCTTGGAGTGCCACTAGCTCGCTGTGCGGGATGGAGCATCTCTCCCAATCTCCAGGCCGAGGGCTGGGGGGCGAGAGGAGGAGCTGTGTCGACTGGCCATGATGGAATGGATCTCTGTCGAATGCGTTCCGATGAATGCTCGCGGAGGGAAGATGGTGTGATTCGGATCTAAATCCCCGTCTCTTTTATAGGCGGCCCATTTCGCAGCTAGGGGGGTAAATGAAAAAACACCCTGGCTTTTCGCATTCGTTTGACACGTGGAAAATGGCCATTATTGGGTGCAGAAGCCGAGGAGCGCAACATTCACCAGAAGCCGGACACTATTCAACAGGTATATGGAATTTGGAGAAGAACCCGCCTTGCAATGCCGAAGACAAATCTGCGCGCCGGACTCATCGTCATTGAAGCCTGGTTCGGGGGCTACTGAGGGAGTCCCGGATTAGGGGGTGTTCGGATAGCCGGACTATAACCTCTGGCCGGACTCCTGGACTATGAAGATACAAGATTGAAGACTTTGTCCCGTGTCCGGATGGGACTTTCCCTGGCGTGGAAGGCAAGCTTGGCGATACGGATATGTAGATCTCCTCCCATTGTAACCGACTCTGTGTAACCCTAGCCCTCTCCCGTGTCTATATAAATCAGAGGGTTTTTAGTCCGTAGGACGAACAACAATCATACCATAGGCTAGCTTCTAGGGTTTAGCCTCTCTGATCTCGTGGTAGATCTACTCTTGTACTACCCATATCATCAATATTAATCAAGCGGGAGTAGGGTTTTACCTCCATCGAGAGGGCCCGAACTTGGGTAAAAACATCGTGTCCCTTGTCTCCTGTTACCATCCGCCTAGACGCACAGTTCGGGACCCCCTACTCGAGATCCGCCGGTTTTGACACCGACAGAGCTCAACACCAAAGACATGGAGGGGGTCATTTCACCGGCCAGCCCAGAGTCACTCCAGGCTCCCTCTATCCCCATCGAACCGGACTCACCTCCGTACACCAATTTCAAACTCTCGAGGTCCATGTTATACGAGATTGGCCAGGGAACTCCTGTCCCGCCTCACTCCATGGATTCTCACTTCCTTGTCTAGACCCCACTCTTAAACAAGGCTTTGGACTTAATGCGATCTCTCGCCATTACGGAAGGATCGCTACCAAACTATACCCAGCCCGCGCTAGGGGCTGAGAGCGGGGAATTTTACGTCCCACCCACCACCCACTTCATAGCCACTGTTGAGGACTTAACCGACATGCGCGATTACGCCTCCGAGGACATCGATGACATGGACGATGATGCCGGAGAAGAGCAAAGCCAGAACCCGCCGCTTACCGGATGCTGGACGGCTACTTCCACATATGATGTGTACATGGTGGACACACCCAAAGAGGATGACGGCGAGGGTGGGAAGGACCCAGTCGAGAATAACTCTCCTATGGAACCACCAAAGTGTCATTGTCAGCAGCACCGCCCTAAACCACACCGAGAAAAAGACAGTAATACCGGCACCGGAGACAACAATACTCCAGACAACACTGAAGACCAAGAAGCCCCCATCGAGCCAACATCCAAGCGGGATGAGTGGGAAGAGGGGAAAGTCAACCCCGACGATCCCATCGGGAATGAGGGCTCGGAGGATGGTGATTACGTACCAACCTCCATAGAAGACGAGAGCCTCGGCGACGAACAATTCATCGTGCTAGAGGAACCCTTCGAACAAGAGCGCTTTAAGCGTCGGCTAATAGCCACTGCAAGAAGCTTGAAAAAGAAGCAGTAGTAGCTTCAAGCTGATCAGGATCTGCTCAATGATAGATGGACTGATGTCCTGGCAGCCCAGGAATACAACCTCGAACGCCCGACCAAGAGTTACCCGAAGCGCAAGTTGCTACCCCAATTTGACGATGAGGCCCTAGAGCCCATACCACAAACGCGTCATGCTGCTAACGGACCTAACCGACCACCATGTGGCCGAGACAGAGCTACAACTCAAGCCGAACACCTCCCTGCACCACCCCATCGTAAAGGTAAAGAGACAACAACTGCATGATACACTTACAACCTACAACAGGACCTGGATAATCGAGCTGGTCAGACCAGATCAATATACGGATCAAGGGGCCGAGCCCTAGCATGAGAAGACGACCATCAAGCCTGGCGCGACAAGCATAACTTCACCCGGGCTGAAAACCGCATACGGACTCCATCCGAACCGTGTTGTGACGTGGCCCGATATAGAGGCGTCGCACACCACCTATGCTTCACTAATGAGGTGATAGAGCACCAGTTCCCAGAAGGGTTTAAACCTGTGAACATCGAATCATACGATGGCATGACGGATCCCGCAGTGTGGATTGAAGATTTCATTCTCCACATTCACATGGCTCGCAGTGATGATCTACATGCCATCGAATACCTCCCTCTCAAGCTTAAGGGGCCAGCTCAGCACTGGTTAAACAGCCTCCCAGAGAATTCTATTGGGAGTTGGGAAGACCTGGAGGATGACTTTAGAGACAACTTCCAGGGCACCTATATCCGGCCTCCGGACACCAATGACCTTAGTCACATAGTCCAGCAGCTTGAAGAGTCAGCCAGAAAATTCTGGACCTGGTTCCTAGTAAAAAAGAACCAAATTGTCGACTGTCCGGACGCTAAGGCTCTAGCAGCCTTCAAACACAGCATCTGCGATGAATGGCTTGCCTGACTCCTTGGCCAAGAAAAGCCAAAGTCTATGGCAGACCTCACATCACTCATGACTCGTTTTTGCCCATGCGAAGATAGCTGGCTTGCGCGTAGCAGCAATAGTACCAGCGATCCTGGCACTTCCGAAGCAAAGAACAGAAACGGCAGGCCCTGGCACAACAAAAACAAGCATCAAAGCAACACTGACAATACCGAAGACATGGTGGTCAACGCCGGATTCAGTGGCTCCAAGCCAGTCAGCGGAAGAGGCCATTCAAAAGAAACAAAGACGGTTCATCTAGCCTGGACCGAATACTCGATCGACCTTGCCAGATTCATGGCACCGTGACAAGCCTGCCAACCATAGCAACAGAAGTTGTTGGGTTTTTAAGCAGGCCGACAAGTTAAACACCAAGCACATGGGTAAAGGGTCACCTAGCAAGTCTGACAATGAGGAGCCTCGCCCACCGAACATAGGGGGATAGAAGAAATTTCCCCCTAAAGTGAAGACGGTGAACATGTTATACGCTATTCACATCCCCAAAAGGGACCACAATCACGCGTTAAGGGACATCTATTCGATTGAGCCAGTCGCCCCAAAATTCAACCCATGGTCGGCATGCCCGATCACCTTTGATCGCGGGGACCACCCAAACAATATCCGTCATGGAGGTTCAGTCGCATTGGTCGTCGACCCAATTATCGATGGATTCCACCTTACTAGAGTCCTCATGGACAGCGGCAACAACCTTAATATGCTCTATCAGGACACAGTCCAAAAAATGGGTATTGACTCGTCAAGAATCAAACCCAACGAAACTACCTTTAAAGGAGTAATACCCGGTGTGGAGGCCCACTGCACGGGCTCAATCACATTGGAGGTCGTATTCGGTTCACCAGACAACTTCCGAAGCAAAGACTAGATCTTTGACATTGGCTATCACGCACTGCTCGGGCGAACTATGTTCACCCGCTTCAACGCGGTCCTGCATTATGCTAATCTAAAACTCAAAATGCCAAGACCACGTGGTGTGATAACAGTCCATGGAAACATGGATCGCTCCCTCCGTACTGAGAAACACACCGCAGCCCTCGCAGCAGAAGTGCAAGTTGGCCTTATCAATCCGAACTCCACATCGGCAGTCAAGCCACCGGACTCTGTCAAGCGAGTCCGGACTACCCCACACAATGATAGTCCAGCTCGTTAGGAGCTCGATTAGCAATCCGGCCTTTGTCTTAGCCCCAACCAAACAGCAGCGTATGTACCACGTGCTCATAATTATGCACTCAAAATACCATGGGCAGCGACGGAGGCATATCAAGGATAAAGTCCACAAATATGGCTCAATCGTACCTGGACCCCCATCTATCTTCTTTAAGTTGATTTTTCTTTTCATGTTCTTTACAACCCACATCCCCCCTTTTATGGTGTCTAGGGCCCCTTTTCCCGCCCCCCATGAAAACTTATCCATTAATCCTCTTAAAGGATTGCACACCAAGGCGAAAAGCAGCACAAATGTACGTCAAAGTACTTAAAGGATCCTTCAAGATCACATCCCCCCTTGTTATTAAAATACATGTACACATATTTTCCCTTGACCTGGCATGTAAAATAGCCTCGATGATTATAGCATTATTTGTACAAATACGTTTTGACGTATAAATCAGACTATAATGGAAACAATTTTCGTCCAAATTACGTGGTACTAGCTTATTCCCTATTCGGTATTTTTTTATTCTTTATCATCTGATTGTCATGTACACCTTGGCTTGACCTAAATCGCTAGGGGATCTATTCATCCATGTACAGTTGTTAAAATTACCATAAGTCCGAACACTTTCACAAGTGCAATTCAGCGTCCCGAATCTAGCATTATATGCATCAGCTCCGAATCATGTCTTGGGTCAATAGTTGGGTTGCCCGACTCCTGTGATTACTACCTTACGTTCCGACTGTTCGGCTAAGGAAGTAAAGGGAGAACTACTGCGATTGTGTTTCTGGTTGGCCGGATAAACACCTCAGTAGAGAAAGTCGAAAACTGACTGTCATGATGCGGCGAGAGCTGGTCAACTATTCGGTGACTCGATACAAATCTCTTGCAATTTTTTCCATGTCACACGAAGGGCTGGTTTTTACCTGGCTAGGTTTCTACAACACCCGAGTTTAGATATCCGAACAATACCAAGGGCTATGCCTACAAACTTATTGTCAAACTCCTATGGCTAAGTGAGAGTGATAAATCTGCATAGTCTGATTGCTTGGTTCGCCGCAGTAGCACCTCCTTGAAGGACCAAGTCATTGGGTTAAGTGTGCTTTTGTGCTGTTCCGAACACCCCCGTAGTATCAACGACTGGCCAACTCTCAGCTTTCATAAACAGCCGCAACGGAGGATAAATAATTTCATAGGAAACAAGACTAAAATTATACAAACGATTTGTTTTCATTACAAAGTTCCGGCATCACATATACATTCATTCAAACATGACATTCTTTGAACACAGGTCCTCTATAATGCGAGATCCTTCAAGGACGTCATTGAAATACTTCTCCGGCATACAATGATCCTTGCTTGTGGGCGGTCCCTTGGTTGCAATATTGGTGGCATTCATCTTCGCCCACTGTACCTTGACACGGGCGAAGGCCATCCGGGCACCTTCGATGCAGACCGACTGTCATAGTACTAAGACTGACAGTAAGAGTAGGGGGTACGTATGAGGAGGCAAGGTCCTAGCTACGGTGAGATTGTACGCAAGTGTTTACGAGTTCAGGCCCCTCTCGGAGGAGGTAAAAGCCCTACGTCTCGGTGCCTTGAGGCGGTCGACTAGATTGTGATGTGTGTTACAGGGGGTGCGAACCCTTGTGCCAGAGAAGGGGGTGGCTTATATAGAGTGCGCCAGGTCCCCAGCCATCCCCCGTTACCAAGAGTTCAATGTACATAAAGAGAGGGCGTTACTGATAACGCTAGTTATAAAGCGCTATTAATGCCCTTGAAGACTATGGAGTGAATGCTTGACCGTTGCTGTCCTATGTGACTCCTGGCCTTCAATAGGTCGAGTGGTTTCTTTTATGGTCCAGTGACATCGGGAAGGAGGGGTACCTGAGTGTGATGATTGGTCGAGTGGTCTGCACACGACATCTTTAATTGGTACTCCCTGTTGTCTCTAGGGTGCCTTTGCTTCTAGGGTAGTGACCTTGGGTAGGGCATATAGGTCAGGCCTATGACCCTACCCCAGGTCTATATCCTCATCATTAGCCCCCGAATGGATTGAGGTCCGAGTGAAAAGAAGGTGGAAGTTAACCTTGCCTTGACTGTCGAGCTTCATTAATACTTGAGTTGGACTGGAGGCTCACACTCAAACTGCAGCTTCATTTCAGTCGCCATGATCGATTCAATAGGTCGTCGAGTGGGTTTGCAACGCCACCTCGTCGAGTGTTCCCTTCGTCACGAAATCTTCGGCGTGATTGGTTGATTTGTTCCGGATCTTGTGGGATTCAAAATTTTGGGGACGAGCGCGAGGCGGGGCGTGCCGCAGTGAGCGGGATGGATAGACAAGGCCACATCAATCTCCGTGCCACCTTTTTCACCATGTACCGAGCGTGCAACTGTTGCGGGATTTGACAGGATTGCTCAGGCCCACACGTCAGCCACTTGGAAGCAGTTCTTTATAAGGCGTTGGGCCCGAGGCGTTCGCACTGTGCACTCCCATTCTCCCCCAATCTTCTCTGCTTCTTTGCTGGTCTCTTCTCCTCCGCTCTCGATATCGCCGCGCCGCCACCATGGTGAAGGACAAGACGGCGGCATTGGAACGCGCAAAGAAGGCGACGGGGGCGGCGAAGGGCAAGAAGACGGCTCGGGGATTGTCGTCGAGGTCCGGGCTATCGGTGGGTTGGATCCAGGGCGATTGGATCCGATCTTCGCTCCGGCTGGAGGACTTGGAGGAGCTGGCCAACTCTGACTTGATTGTCGAGGGAGCTGCGAGGTTGTCGAAGGGGGAGACGGACGACCGGGGTTTCTTCCTTCCTCCGCATCCTTTCTTTAGGGGTTTCTTGAACTTCTTCGGAGCTCAGCTCCACCACTTCTCCCCCAACACCATCACGTACCTCACTGCATTTGTGGCCATGTGCAAAAACTTCCTGGGTTGTTGACTGCACTAGGGTCTTTTCAAGCAGATCTTTACAATCCGCTCCCAGTCGGTGAAAAAAGCCAATTCGAGTGACGAGAGGACGCACGTGATCCAAATGTGCGGGGGCTTGGGGATCCAGAAGAGAAAACGGAGTGCTTTCCCTTCCATGACACTTCCTGAGTCGATCAGGGGCTGGCAGTCGACCTGGTTCTACTGCCAGGACGATGTGACTCCCGGTCACTCGACCGGTCTTCCTCCCTTCTCTTTAGATCGTGCACAGATACCTTCTTCATTGAAAGTGACAGCCGCCGAGAGAGTGGAGACAGACATGCTGGTGGAGTGAGTGGTCCAGTTGATCAATCAGGGTGTAACTGGGATGGACTTGCTGGAGGTGTTTCTCAGTCGATGGATCCAGCCGCTCCAGGCTTGTGACCATCCGATGTGGATGTACTCTGGAGCCAACGACACCGCTCGGGTTCACCCAGAGGAGGTCTCAGCCGCGACGATGGCCCAGTGGTTAAAAGGTATTACAGGAAACAAGGATAACCCCAGAGGATCCAGGAGAGTCGACCCATTTAGCACCAACAACCAGCCTGACAAGGTTTAACCTTTGCTACCAACTGTATTCCTACATGACTTGCATCTGTCTCTGTGTCCGACTAAAATTTGTTTGACTCATTGTCTTGTAGATTTATACCGAGATGTACTCTATGCCCAACGGTGAAGAAACCTCGGAGCAAGATCTGGAGGGGGAGGACAGCGCGAAAGAGAGCGGCGATTGGCAGTCTCCAGAGGATGACGACGAGGAGGAGAGCGACGAGTCGGACCGACGAGGGGGTCGACTCGCCACCATGCTCAGAGCGCCGATCCAAACTTCTTCATGATCCAGCGGGCAGGCGCAGTAAGATAGCGGCTCCAAGCACCCAAGCACAGAAACGCACTCGGACATCGACTCCGGAGCTGACGGAGAAGGTCACCAAGCGGCCCAAGGTCATGCCCTCGAAGGCTCAGAAGACCTCGCCCAAGATCAAGATGGACGTTCCTGTTGCCTCTGGGTGAGTGCTCTATCTTTCTGTGTTTCCTTCTTCCGACTGATATTTCTGTTTTTATTGAGTGGATTATGAACTTTTTCAGCCCTGCAACTTCTGTGACTGACATGGATGTTGACAAGGCCCCAGGGGATGAGGAAACCGATGACGCGGACACTTCCAGAGCTGGTAGGCCCTTTCCAACTTGAATTTATTTTGCTGACTGATTCGTTGGTCGATTGAACTCTTGGGATTGTTTTTGTTGCAGCTCCACGAGACATCATTACCCTTACGGACGATGAAGACGAAGAAGTGCCCCTGAGAGAGAGAAGGAGGGGCATGGCCTCATGCAGGAAGGCGACTGAGGGACAGGTGCTTGAGACAGTGGTCGAGCTATTCGGAGATCTAACTCGGACTGGCGTCCCTTTCGCCAATCTGCTATCGACTGACCGTCCATCAGGGTCGACTACTCAGGCCCCTGCCGCTCCAGTACAACTCCACGCGTCTGATCCCGTGGCTGCTCCGACGGATCTCGGTTAGGGGGTCCCGAACTGTGCGTCTAGGCGGTTGGTAACAGGAGACGAGGGACACGATGTTTTACCCAGGTTCAGGCCCTCTTGATGGAGGTAAAACCCTACGTCTTGCTTGATTAATATTGATGATGTGTGTTACAAGAGTGGATCTACCACGAGATCAAGGAGGCTAAACCCTAGAAGCTAGCCTATGGTATGATTGTTGTTCGTCCTAAGGACTAAAGCCATCCGGTTTATATAGACACCGGAGAGGGCTAGGGTTACACAGAGTCGGTTACAATGGTAGGAAATCTACATATCCGTATCACCAAGCTTGCCTTCCACGCCAAGGAAAGTCCCTTCCGGACACGGGACGAAGTCTTCAATCTTGTATCTTCATAGTCTTGGAGTCCGGCCGATGATGATAGTTCGGCTATCCGGACACCCCCTAGTCCGGAACTCCCTCAGTAGCCCCTGAACCAGGCTTCAATGACGACGAGTCCGGCGCGCATGTTGTCTTCGATATTGCAAGGCGGGTTCTTCCTCCGAATAATTTATAGAAGATTGTGAACGCCAGGATAGTGTCCGGCTCTGCAAAAATAAATTCCACGCACCACCGTAGAGAGAATAACATTACACAAGTTCGATCTGCTGACGTGTTTTGTGGTGTGACGTCACACCACCACCAAGCCTTTACTCAAATTGTTTTTATTGTTGCACCTCAGCGCGTTTAGCGAAGCGGTTTCCTTGGCACGTCTTATCAAAGTAGAGATCGTGTTCCCCTTATTCTGGGATTCTCATCAATACGGACATGAGTAACCCAACCGCGCCCGTTGCCACGCCCCCTCCATCGAAGGAGGGTTCCAAACGGTCATGGGGACGGCTCTTGGTATTCTTCCCCTTTATAATGAGACCAATGCCCGTTCTTTTTATTCAATCTTCTATTGAATCCGCCCCTCTCCCCGAGTTCCAACACCCAGGGCTCCAGATTCGGGTACCTTCGATCTTCGACAATGTCCGGTCCTGACCTACGAGGCCGGTGGATGCCCTCCTCCGTCACGGAAGAGGACGTGCTAAAGCTGAGAGATGCCAGGTACTTAACCTGCAAGATTTTGCATAGGCTGCCTGCCCGAGGGCAGGTTATCCCTACTCCCGAGTCTGGCGAGAGCGTCGTGTTCGTGCCCCACCTCCGTCGGGGTTTAGGCTTCCCGACGGATCCTTTCGTGAGGGGGCTCATGTTTTATTATGGGTTGGAATTCCACGACTTGGCTCCGGAGTCCATCCTCCATATCTCATCATTCATTGTCGTCTGCGAAGCCTTCCTCCACACTACCCCTCACTTCGGCTTGTGGCTCAAAACCTTCAACGTGGAGCTGAAGATGATTGAGGGGCGTCAGGCAGAGTGTGGCGGGGTGGTCATAAGCAAGAGGGCCAAAGCTCCATGGCCCAAGGGCTCTTTTCAGGAGGAGTTCGGCTTGTGGCAACAGGAGTGGTTCTATATCACCGCTCCCAGGGGCAGCAGGCAGAGGCCGCCGCCCGTCTTTCGCTCGGGCCCTCCACAACAGCTGACGTCATGGGTCAACAAGGGGCGCGACTGGGGGCCGTCCAAAGACGTACCCCTGTTGCAGGACCGGATTCGAGGCCTCCAAGAAAGGGAGATCGATCTGGTCGCAGTGGTACAGGTTATGTTGATCCAGCGCCTACTGCCCTGCAAACGTCGCCCCCTCCGCCTGTGGGAATTTAATCCGGAGGGGCCACGAGCTCTTCAACACTTCATGGGTTTGACACCCGTGGAGATGTACAAACTGTTCTTCGGATCACAAGAGACGCGTCCAGAATTGACCGAGGATGCTGGCCTAAGCTGCAATTGCCCGGATACTCAAGTAAGTAGCCCCGTGTTCGGACACATTGTCCATTTATTTACTGTGGGTTTGCCTTTTAACCAGCTATCCCTTGGACAGGAGTGGATAGCGCAAGCAAAACTGATACGGTGTCCGGCCCCCCTCCCTGAGACCACGCAGGATCCCGTGTTAATCAAAATGTTAGAGGTTGCACCTTCGGAGGAGGGCGAGGAAGGGCACAGGGGATCTACCACCTCTACCACGGAGGCTTTTAGTAAGGGAGGAATCGAGAGTCCCTCCTTCTAGGGGGAGAAGAGGACCGCTTCCGAAGATCCGGGGGCCAAGGCCTCAAAGCGGGGAAAGAAATCTGTACCGGAAGGTCCCGGGCCGGGCAGAGCCCCGGCCGAACTGTCTCCTTAGAGGAATCAGCCCTCTAGCGAGCCGTAAGTAAAAGGGGGAATTTTTTAATAGTGGACATCCCTGTTTAATTTCTAAGGGTAACCGAAGTTTTCACCTTGTAGTTCGGATCTCAGCCCATCTCAGCACAGCTCATCTTCGGGAGACCTTCGTCCAGAAATGATGGAGAGCGAAACGCCTCCATTTACCGCCCCATCGCGCGGGGCGAACGACCCTGAGGTGTCGTCACGGAGGGTCTCCCCAAGTTCGGCGGGCCGGAGAGTTCGGCACCCATTGGAGTACGGCCGGTGGAGCTGCAGGATTTGCTTAAGAGGGCGTCCATCTCAGAAGATCACTGCACATTAATGGGTAATGTGATTGAGAGGATCTCGTCCGCCGAAAGCGGGTTGTATGAGGCCGTCGGAAGTTTACTGACGGGATTTGAGGTACGCCAAAAATGACATACCTGTTGACAGTTTTGCACATGAAGTGCGCCCTGTATAGATAGTAGCCCCTAAGACTTGGTATGCTGTCGAAAATGACAGCGTGCCTAGGATCATAATCTCAGTTATTAACTGTCGCCTTTCCTATGCAGGTGGCGGAACGTTCGGTGGCCAGCCGGACTGATGGATTCACCAAGCTGAAGAAGCAACTCGACGCTGCAGATGCGGACATCTTGCTGGTCAATAAACGACTTGATGAGTCACAAGGTATGTGGTTGCTTCGCGGTCACTTAGTAAGGGAGCTGACGCCCATTCCTTACAAGTTGTATGCTTGATGCAGATGGTGCTACTGCTGTGGAAGACCTTCGAGCAGAACTTGCTCGGGCCAAGGAGCAAGCCAGAAAAAGCGAGGCGGCTGCCTTGAAGGCAGCGGAAGAGCTAGAAGCTGAGAAGGCTGCTCACTGCCGAAGCAGGGAGGAGATGGCCGCAATGGCCACGAAATTAAAAGTTGCTACCGACTGCCTGGAGGTTCTTGAAGGAGAACGCCGAGCGGAGCAAGAGGACCTGAAGAAGGCCGATGCCGAAGCCAAGGATGCCCGTAGTGCGATGCGAGCTATGAAGGAGGAACTGCGTCAGGTCGGAGACATTGTGGTTGGAAAGCCCTTTATGCTGCGTAGGAAGTTCACGGATCCGAAGTATGCTCAGCTGGGCCGATTGTACAGTGCGGAGGATCCTTATCTGGACTTGGCGGCGAGTGTGGCGGACACAGTCGTGCACTTTCGAAGCCAGGAGGATCATGAAATGGAAGAGCTTTTCTGGTCTCAATTCCATAGTCCGGAGCGTCCACTTCCGTTGAGTGATCGGCTGGTTGAGTGGGCTGAGCTGAATAGATTGTCCGGACTAGCCATGACGGATGTGATCGCTCATTTGTGGCCGAAAAGGCCCAAGCCGAAGAGTTATTTTGGCTTGTTGCAGCAATTCCTTGGGGCGGTGCCGCATATTAAGGCGATGAAGTGGTCGACATGCATAGAAGGTGCACGGATGGCTCTTGCCCATGGTAAAACATACTGGGCGGAGATGGATGCCACCGCTGTTGCATCCCGGGGTTCGGACAAAAGCCGATTCCCCACCGAGCATTATTTTGAGGAAGTCCTGCAGGGCGCTCGTATAATAGAGTCGCAGTGCTCGAAAGATGTTATGTTTGAATGACATGTATGATTTCTAAGATCATGTTTATAATGCAATGACTTTTTATACTTGTGTGTTCAAGTATTGAACTATCTCCTGTGCGGCCGTATATGTATGTATAATCTGAGAGATGGCAGTCTTTGGCTTCAGCCCCCACGCACATGGTGCGGGGGTGTTTGCAAAAAGAAAAGCGCTTTTTCACACTTAATCCAACGTCTTGGTCCTTTTAAGGAGGTGATAGCATAGCAAACTAGGCAACCGGACTATAATGCTTTATCACTTTCACTTAGCCATAGGAGCTCGAATGTGGGGCTACTATATAGCCCCTGATGGCACCGCGCTTCTCCGAACTCGGGGCGCGTATGTGCCTGACCGAGAAGCGGTCCTTCGTCAAAGCGGAGGAATTCTAAACATTCCAATGGTCGATCGAGTGGTTGACCAGTCTCTCGCTATATCATGACAGTCAATTTTCGACTTTCTCTACTGAGGTGCTCTCCCGGCCGAACCGGGGCACAATTGCAGTAGTTCTCCTGGTGCCACATTAGCCGATGATACGGAACGTAAGGCAGCAAAACACAGGAGCCGGGCAAACCCAACATTTGACCAAAGACATGATTCGGAGCTGATGCATATAAGGCCTAACTCGAGACGCTAAACACTCCCTGAGGTGTTCGGTCTTTATGATATCGGGCAGAACAAAGCCCTAAGCCCCTAGTGTCCAGGTACAGGAGGGAACTTCTGACGCGGCCGATGCCAAAACGCCAGCCTCCTCCTCGGCTCTGGTAGGAAACCGGGGGATGTGTATCAACAAGAGACAGTAAGAAAGGTTTACGCAGGGTCTTAATCTGAAAAGAATCCTTGCAATGGGTCCCTACTGCACGTCTGCGCCTGTGTCTCCGTTGTGTTGTATCCTGGACGGGTGTAGCACGTGCTTCATCTGTAAAAGAGAAGGACTTAGTTTCTAAGAAATATCGTGCAAAAATTGTATTAAAATAAAGTATAATTTGGAAGATGAAGAAAGTTGAGCTTTATTGGCTTTCATCATTTATGCGCGCGGCCCCCTAAAAAAAGGGGTATGCGGCTGGGAAGCCCCTTGTTAAGTTACACCGGACTCGTCTAACCATGTCCGAGGTCTAAATGACCTGTTTTTAGGGGCTTTGACCTGCAAGGTCGGATTAGTGTGTGGCTGTCGAGGTAGCCGCACATTCTCCGTGGTCGAGAGACACCTGGAGTTTTGAGATTATGCCACATGGTCCGGGCATTTTTAAGCGTAAGAGACGCGTAATGTGGTATTGCATTAAAGCGGGCGAAAGCTGTACACCCCAGTAGTGCTTAAGGGCTACTGCTAAATGGGGCGATGGGGAGTGAGCTTTTCGCGACGGGGGTTGTCGGATGAACCAAACACAACCTCTAGTGGTATAGAGCCTGTATAATTGGCTAAAAAAGGCCTGGCGTCACTCCTTTGAAGGAAGTGCTGCTATAGCAAATTTTGGTAGGTTCTATCCCCATTCTGCGGATGATGTCCTGGCATGGCAGGTGCCGCGCTGCGTGTTATCACATGAAGTGAGTTCAATGTTTTGACTTCTAGTGGGAAAGTCTTTTGTTTTCCGGAGTGCTGCTCTTGGGTTTCGTCACTTTCACTTGGTGTGTCAAGCCCCTTGTGTTCGGTGTTAAGTCGGTCGGACTGCTTGAAGACCCAACAATCTCTGTGGGTATGGTTTGCAGGCTTCCCGGAGGTACCATGTATTTGACACAGTCTATCCAGAATCTTGTTTAGGTTGGATAGCTCGTCACTGTTATCCTTTAGGGGCAGTGTTTTGTTGTTCGGCCGAGAGCTTTTGAATCCGGTGTTGACCGCCGTACTATTTGGGCCATTTTCCTTATTCCGGCGCTGATCTTTTCTGCATCGTGATTTCCCATTTCCATCTCGAACTTTGGATGTACTCGGGTCGCTGGTGCTGCATCTAGCCAGCCAGCTGTCTTCCCCCGCGCAAAAGCGGGTCATGAGGCTTGTTAGTGCGGCCATTGTTCTTGGTTTTTCCTGGCCAAGGTGTCTGGCGAGCCATTCGTCTCGGACGTTGTGTTTAAAGGCCGCTAAGGCTTCAGCGTCCGGACAGTCGACTATTTGGTTCTTTTTAGTGAGGAACCTGTTCCAGAATTTGCATGCTGACTCTCCGGGCTATTGAGTTATGTGACTTAAATCGTCTGCATCAGGAGGCCGGACATAAGTCCCTTGAAAATTTGCTCGAAACGCATCCTCAAGCTCTTCCCAACTTCCAATGGTATTTTCTGGGAGGCTTTTAAGCCAATGCCGAGCTGGCCCTTTGAGCTTGAGGGGTAGGTATTTTATGGCATGGAGATCGTCTCCTCTGGCCATATGTATGTGTAGGATATAATCCTCAATCCAGACTCCGGGGTCTGTTGTTCCGTCGTATGCCTCTATGTTAACGGGTTTGAATCCCGCTGGAAATCCATGATCCAGTACCTCGTCGGTGAAACATAGTGGGTGTGCGGCGCCCCTGTATTTGCGTGTGCCATTGTCTTCAAATGCTCGGCCGGTTGTGTTACTTCCTGGAGTCTTCTTTTTTGGCCCATAGATAGACCTGGCCGGGTTATCCTTTTTCCGAGGATCTTTATGCTGATCGTGTGCCGGCTTGTGTGCAGCGCCCCTTGTTGCTCTTGGCCTGTCATCTGGTCGTCTATCCGACCAGGCGGCTTCTTTCTTTTTTGACTGCGGGGGCTCTAAGGCCTCCTCGTCAAATTTGGGCAACAACTTGCGCTTCAGGTAGCTCTTTGTCTGGTGACTAGTGCCATATTTATCTGCGGTGTTGAGTACTTTGCTCCATCTTATTCTGAGTGCGTCCTCCGCTGTTTTGAGCTTCCGCTTTTGCTTCTTCAAACTTCTTGCAGTGGCGACGAGCCTTTTATGAAGATTCATATGCTATGGTGATGTGAGATCATCTTCACCGGGGATGGGTTGCTTGTCCAGTTCATGTCCGGCTGGCTGCTTGTTGACATGTGCGTCGTCCACTGCTTCGCCCTACTCTAGGGCCGGGTCCGTATGGGTGCCGTTTTTGTCGATGCCGGTCTTCGGGCGGCGCTTGCGTCGCCGCTTTGGTTGTTTGTTGGGGGAGTTGTCCTTCTCCACGTCCCGTTTTCCCTCATTATCGCTTCCTTTTGGTGTATCCACCATGTATACGTCATGAGTTGGGGTGGCTTTCCCATGCCCGGTAGGCGCTGGTTCTTGGTCGTCTCCGGCATCATCGTCCATACCGTCGATGTCTTCGGAGTCATAGTTTAGCATGTCGGTTAGATCATCGACAGCGGCTACCAATTGGGTGGTGGGTGGGCTTTGAATTTCTTCGTCGTCCGCATCCCAACCGTCCTGACCGCAGTCCGGCCAGGGCTCTCCTGATAATGAGAGATACTTTAGCGAACTCAGGATGCCGCCGAAAGGTGAGTGTTGAAAGATCTCCGCTGCGGTGAACTCCATGATCGGCGCCCAATCGGATTCGATCGGAGGGGGCGCGGAAGGTTCGGAGTCCGGCAAGGAGTCCGGCACCTCGGAGTCACGAGCTTTATGAGGGACAAGGTCAGTGTTCGACTCTATCGTCACAGAGGTTGCAGCCCCCGAGGCGGTGTCTAGCCATCCGTCCTCGATCTGCGCAGCCGGCTCCGAATTGAAGATCGAAGCGGGTTCAAGTGCGGCCTCCAGGGTATTGTCCGGCTGCAGAGCTAAATCATGCTCGCCATGACAGTGCGGCACGCTCGGCTGTGGCTCGAATCCATTGAGGATCAAGTCCCCGCGGATGTCAGCCGTGAAGTTCAAACTTCCAAATCTGACCTGACGGCCAGGGGCGTAGCTTTCGTTCTGCTCCAGATGGCCAAGCAAATTGGCCCGTAGTGCGAAGCCACCGAATACGAAGATCTGTCCGGGGAGAAAGGTCTCACCCTAGACTACGCCGTTGATGATGGTCGAAGAAGCCATCGAGCCTATCGGTGATGACACAGAGGAACTCTCAATGAAAGCACCAATGTCATTGTCAAAACCGGCGGATCTCGGGTAGGGGGTCCCGGACTGTGCGTCTAGGCGGATGGTAACAGGAGACGAGGGACACGATGTTTTACCCAGGTTCAGGCCCTCTCGATGGAGGTAAAACCCTACGTCCTGCTTGATTAATATTGATGATGTGTGTTACAAGAGTGGATCTACCACGAGATCAAGGAGGCTAAACCCTAGAAGCTAGCCTATGGTATGATTGTTGTCCGTCCTAAGGACTAAAGCCATCTGGTTTATATAGACACCGGAGAGGGCTAGGGTTACACAGAGTCGGTTACAATGGTAGGAAATCTACATATCCGTATCGCCAAGCTTGCCTTCCACGCCAAGGAAAGTCCCTTCCGGACACGGGATGAAGTCTTCAATCTTGTATCTTCATAGTCTTGGAGTCCGGCCGATGATGATAGTTTGGCTATCCGGACACCCCCTAGTCCGGAACTCCCTCAGTCACCAAGCGGCCCAAGGTCGTGCCCTCAAAGGCTTAGAAGACCTCGCCCAAGATCAAGATGGACATTCCTATTGCCTCTGGGTGAGTGCTCTATCTTTCTGTGTTTCCTTCTTCCGACTGATATTTCTATTTTTATTGAGTGGATTATGAACTTTTTCAGCCCTGCAACTTCTGTGACTGACATGGATGTTGACAAGGCCCCAGGGGATGAGGAAACCGATGACGCGGACACTTCCAGAGCTGGTAGGCCCTTTCCAACTTGAATTTATTTTGCTGACTGATTTGTTGGTCGATTGAACTCTTGGGATTGTTTTTGTTGCAGCTCCACGAGACGTCATTACCCTTCCGGACGATGAAGACGAAGAAGTGCCTCTGAGAGAGAGAAGGAGGGGCATGGCCTCAAGCAGGAAGGTGACTGAGGGACAGGTGCTTGAGACAGTGGTCGAGCTATCCGAAGATCTGACTTGGACTAGCGTCACTTTCGCCAATCCGCTATCGACTGACCGTCCATCAGGGTCGACTGCTCAGGCCCCTGCCGCTCCAGTACAACTCCACGCGTCTGATCCCGTGGCTGCTCCGACTGTGTTGCCATCATCACTTCGCTACATACCAGACTCCAGACGATCCTCCGAGTACTGCCAGGGAGGCTCTTCTCCAGGTGAACCTCGTGATGGAGCAGATGAAAGTGGTGCATGAGGCCAGTCAGGTCGCTTACAATGCCACTACTGCTCTGCAAACGAATGTCAAGGTTAGTTGATTTCCAACTGATCTTTTGAGTAGTGATAGTTGCAACTGTCGCTTCACTGCCCATACGATGTCCTTGTATGAGCATTTTGGAACCTTTTATGTGCATCTATGAGTCTGCATTTCTCGTCTGACCACCCACTGTGTTGTTTCAGTAGTCAGACTGAATAGCTTTTCCACTTGAGTCGACTAGGTTGAGTCGAGTATTTCTCTGAACCAGTGGGGGCACGCATAGTGCACCCACTGGGTGTAGTCCCCGAGACCACGATCGACTGCTGGTAGTCGGCTGGGGTCTGAGAATAGCTTCTTCTTTTTTTTACTCATGTTGGGCAGACCATGCCGAGTGTAAGAACCAGACCAGTGGGGGCACGCCAAGTGCACCCACTGGGTGTAGTCCCCGAGACTACTGTTGAATGTTTGATTCGGCGGTAGTCTTAGAATAACTTTGATTTAGACTAACTTTTGTTCCTGTCGACTGACATGTTCCTTTTGTTGACTGTAGAAGTCTTGTGATCTTGGGGCTCAACTTTCTGAGCTGGATTAGAAGCAGATTAGTATCAACCTTTATCTGGAATTGGCTAAGAAGAACCTCAAGAAGGCCCAAGACAAAACAACTATCATGGGAGGTAACCACTTGGAACCTTTCACCTTATGATTCTCCTTTTCTTCTTTCGTCTCTTTGAACCGAGTGATTCCACTCGAATAGATGTGCATAGTGAAAACCGTCAACTTCAGGCTCGTCTGAAGAATGTTATTTCTTTAGAGAAAATGAAGCAGGCTCTGGAGCAGAAGGACCTGGATCTTGCTGCAGCCTAGAAGGAGGTGCGAGAGAAAACAACGCTTGCGGATAAGAAGCTGGCTTCAGTCGGCAAGTTGGAAGACGAGATTGCGCAACTGAAGAAGGACAAGGAGAGCTTGACTGATGAAGTGGGGAACCTCAAAGCCAAGAAGGGCAAGCTGGAGTCATATCTTGGGAAGCTTGCTACGAAGTTGGTCTTAAGCTTGAAGGTATTTCCCCTTGTTCGGCTGATTTGAGACGTTGATTGACATGTCTTGTAAAACTGTCGATTCACTATTTTTCCGACTGCGTAGAGCTTTGCCAGGACTTTGAAGCAAAAACTGGGCAGGTTGAGATAGGTCTCAATCCCATAAACTGTCCTGTCAAATACGATGTTGCGATGAATGTGTTGTGGCTGGAGTCTCATTTCGACAGCGCCATGGACTACCTCGCTTGAATGAAGGCCGCGATGACGTGGGTTGATGCTGAACTTTGGCCTCAGGCGGAACTCTTGCTGGATCTCGAGTCTCTGATGGCTCAACTGAATCAAATCCCCGGTCGAGTGCAAGAATGGAAGAAGTCATCTGCTCAGTGTGGTGCTGATGTTGCTCTGTGGCTGGTTCGAGTGCACTGTAAGGACGTCAAAGAAGACAAGTTGGCGGCCCTCAAGGTTGCCAACACAAAAAAGCTCTCTTTCCAGTCTTTCACGGACACCATCCTTGACGCCGCCACTCGCATCGCAAACAACATCGACCTTGACAGTTTATGTGATCCATCAAGTCCTTCTTCGACCGAGTGAATGAAACATTTAAGTCCCACCTTTTATTTTACTCGGGATGCCGAGTGGTTATGTAACTGTTAAAACTCTTCCGGGCTTGATGCATGTGCACTTCTGCCCGCCGCGGTTCTAAACTTTTCCGGGATTTATCTAAACTTTGTTTTCCTTGAATACCTTGGCACTTGCTTTCGAGTGTTTCTCGATTCTGAACGAAGATGTGCTTAGTCGACAACTCGCCATCTTTGTGGATCGAGATGGAGCGCACATTGTACTTGTGACGCAGCTCAGACGTGGTGTTTAGTTGACACCTTGTCGTCCTTGTGGATCGGGATGGAGTTCACATTGTACTTGTGATGTAGCTCAGACATGGTGTTCAATCGATACCTCGTCGTCCTTGCGGATCGGGATGGAGCGTACATTGTATTTGTGGCGTAGCTCAGGGGACCTTTCGTGATTTAGGCGATTACGGGGTCGCAGCTAAGCCTCCGAGTGGGATGATCGCTCTCCACTGGCAATGTTTTTAATTTAGGCGATTACTGGGTCACAGCTAAGCCCCCGAGTGCGAGGATTGCTCTCCACTCGAAATGTTTTTAACTTAGGCGATTACGGGGTCGCCGCTAAGCCCCCAAGTGGGAGGATTGCTCTCCACTCGGAATGTTTTTAACTTAGGCGATTACAGGGTCGCAACTAAGCCCCCCGCTCCACTCGGAATGTTCTTTAAGTTAGGCAATTACGGGGTCGCAACTAAGCCCCCGAGTGGGAGGATTGCTCTCCACTCGGAATGTTTTTAACTTAGGTGATTACGGGGTCGCGGCTAAGCTCCCGAGTGGGAGGATTGCTCTCCACTCGGAATGTTTTTAACTTAGGTGATTACGGGGTCGCAGCTAAGCTCCCGAGTGGGAGGATTGCTCTCCACTCAGAATGTTTTGAACTTAGGCGATTACAGGGTCGCAGCTAAGCCCCCGAGTGGGAGGATTGCTCTCCACTCATAATGTTTTTAACTTCGGCGAGTATGGGGTCGCGGCTAATCCCCCGAGTGGGAGGACTTCTCTCCACTCGGAATGTTTTTAACTTAGGCGATTACGGGGTCGTGGCTAAGCCCCTGAGTGGGAGGATTGCTCTCCACTCGGAATGTTTTTAACTTAGGCGATTACGGTGTCGCGACTAAGCTCCCGATTGGGAGGATTGCTCTCCACTCGGAATGTTTCTAACTTAGGCGATTACAGGGTCGTGGCTAAGCTCCCGAGTGGGAGGATTGCTCTCCACGCGGAATGTTTTTAACTTAGGCGATTACAGCGTCGCAGCTAAGCTCTCGAGTGGGAGGATTGCTCTCCACTCAGAATGTTTTTAACTTAGGCGATTACAGGGTCGCAGCTAAGCCCCCGAGTGGGAGGATTGCTCTCCACTCGGAATGTTTTTAACTTAGGCGATTACGGGGTCACAGCTAAGCCCCAGAGTGGGAGGATTGCTCTCCACTTGAAATGTTTTTAACTTAGGCGATTACGGGGTTGCAGCTAAGCCCCCAAGTGGGAGGATTGCTCTCCACTCGGAATGTTTTTAACTTAGGCGATTACGAGGTCGCAGCTAAGCCCCCGAGTGGGAGCATTGCTCTCCACTTGGATTTTTTTGACTTAGGTGAATCAGATTCGCGACTAAGCCACCCACTAGGGGATTTGGACACAGATGATTACGGGGAACCGATCATTAAGATACTGCGAAAAAAATCTTGTCTTTGGAAAGCAAACTGAAATACTTTTATTACAACTCATCAGGTCGAGTGATCTATGTGTAGAAGTGGCGGAGCAGCTCTGCATTCCACGCACGTGGCCCATCCATCTTATTGGCTACGTTGTAGATGTGGTAAGTTCCATTGTGAAGCACTTTGGTGATGATGAAGGGGCCTTCCCAGGCCGGAGCAAGCTTGTGAGGCCGTTTCTGATCCACTTGGAGCACTAGGTCTCCTTCCTAGAACGCTCGACCTCTCACATTTCTGGCATGGAATTGACACAGATCTTGTTGATAGATGGTCGACCAAATCAGAGCCATCTCATGTTCCTCTTCTAGGAGATCGACAACATCTTCTCGCGCTTGTTCTGCTTCGGCTTCTGAGAACAGTTCCACTCGGGGGGCATTGTGCAGTAAGTCACTCGGAAGTACAACCTTGGTGCCATACACCAAGAAGAATGGGTTTGGTCAGTCGATCGATTTGGTGTTGTTCTCAGCTCCCACAAGACGGAAGGTAACTCTGTCACCCAAGCTCCAGCAGCATGCTTGAGGTCACGCATTAGACGGGGCTTTAACCCTCGGAGGATCAAACCATTCGCCCTTTCTGCTTGTCCATTCGACTACGGGTGTGCGACTGACGCGTAGTTAACCTGAGTGCCTTGGGTCGCACAGAACACCTTGAACTCATCAGAATCAAAGTTGGAGCCGTTATATGTGATAATGCTATGAGGAACTCCATATAAGAATATCAACTCCTTGATGAAACTGACAGCTGAAAGTGCAACTATCCCTAGGTGGTTTTGGTAATTCCTAACAACATATATCTCATTGAGCTAATATTATTCCAAGACAAATATTTCAGGAAAGCTCAATGAATGGCTTGGCATGGATGAGAAAAGTGGATCCCTCAAAATACCAAGGATAAAAGGATTGGCTCAAGCTTCAAGCTCAAGACTCTATATTTTATATTTTAGTGATCCAAGATCACATTGAGTCTATAGGAAAAGCCAATACTATCAAGGAGGGATGTGGTGTTGCTTAATGAGTTTCTTGCTTCATAAGTGCTTAGTGATATGCTCCAAAAACCCTCAACTACTTTCCCACATCCACATATGACCTTGTAGGATCTTGAGAAGTAAGTCTAGAGGGGGGGGGGGTGATTAGACTACTTGACCAATTAAAAACATAACCTTTTTCCAATTTTAATCTTTGGCAGATTTTAGCTATCTTAGCATAAGTCAAGCAATCTTCACACAATTCAAGAAAGCATGCAAAGAGTATATGAGCATCGGAAAGTAAAGCATGCAACTTGCAATAATGTAAAAGGAAGGGTTTGGAGATTTCAAACGCAATTTGGAGACACAGTGATTTTTGAGCCGTGGTTCCGATAGGTGGTGCTATCGTACATCCACGTTGATGGAGACTTCAACCCACGAAGGGTAACGGTTGTGCGAGTCCACGGAGGGCTCCACCAAAGAAGGGTCCACGAAGAAGCAACCTTGTCTATCCCACCATGGCCGTCGCCCGCGAAGGACTTGCCTCACTAGCGGTAGATCTTCACGAAGTAGGCGATCTCCTTGCCCTTACAGACTCCTTGGTTCAACTCCACAATCTTGTCAGAGGCTCCCAAGTGACACCTAGCCAATCTAGGAGACACCACTCTCCAAGAGGTAACAAATGGTGTGTTGATGATGAACTCCTTGCTATTGTGCTTCAAATGATAGTCTGCCCAACACTCAACTCTCTCTCACAGGATTTGGATTTGGTGGAAAGAAGATTTGAGTGGAAAGCAACTTGGGGAAGGCTAGAGATCAAGATTCATATGGTAGGAATGGAATATCTTGGCCTCAACACATGAGTAGGTAGTTCTCTCTCAGAAATGGTAAGTTGGAAGTGTAGGTTTGTTCTGATGGCTCTCTCCATGAATCAAGAGGAGGTGCAGGGGTATATATAGCCTCCACACAAAATCTAACCGTTACACATAATTTACCAATCTCGGTGGGACCGAATCAACAAACTCGGTCAGACCGATTTAGTAAACCTAGTGACTGTTAGGGTTTTCGCGGGACCGACATGCAACTCGGTAGGACCGATATGGTTAGGGTTAGGGCATAATGTAATCTCGGTGAGACCGATTACACAAACTCGGTGAGACCGATTTTGGTAATAAGCTAACCAGAGAGTTGGTTAGGCAAACTCGGTGGGACCGATTACACGAAATCAGTGGGACCGATTTTGGTAATAAGTTAACCAGAGAGTTTGCATTGTAATCTCGGTAGGATCGATTACTCAAACTCGGTGAGACCGATTTTGGTAATAGACATACACAGAGAGATTACAACCCCATCTCGGTTAGAACAAGATCCCTATCGGTGAGACCGATTTGCCTAGGGTTTGTGGCAATGGCTATGACATCTGAACTCGGTGGCGCTGGATAGAAAGAACTGGTGGGGCCGAGTTTGACTTTAGGTTTAGGTCATATGTGGATGTGAGGAAGTAGTTGAGGGCTTTGGAGCATATCACTAAGCACTTTGAGCAAGCAAGCCATTAAGCAACGCCTCATCCCCTCTTGATAGTATTGGCTTTTCCTATAGACTCAATGTGATCTTGGATCACTAAAATATAAAATGAAGAGTCTTGAGCTTGAAGCTTGAGCCAATCCTTTGTCCTTAGCATCTTGAAGGGGTTCCACATCCTTTAGTCCATGCCACTCCATTATTGAACTTATCTGAAACATACTAGATAAAAGTGTTAGTCCAACAAGAGATATGTTGACATTAATTACCAAAACAACCCAGGGAGCACTTGTGCTTTCAATCTCCCCCTTTTTGGGAATTGATGACAACATACATCAAAGCTTTAGATAAAGATATAGAGAATAGCAAGTAAAGCTTTGGAAAGACATGTAACAAGCATAGGCTCCCCCTACATGTATGCAATCATGTGAATATGGAATATAGAAGTATGTGAATGCATGAACATGATAGAGTAAGCAATGTGTTACATGTATCTTGGCCATATGCATCAGAGCAAAAGATAGCAACAGATGTGTATGTGGGAAATGTACCTTCATGCTCATGAGTCCTTCTTGCAAACAATATGTACAACAGCAAGAATTCCTCATACACATGACTGTGATGCATATACTTACCTTGTGGTCTTGAGTTGGCTTAGGATGGAATGAACCTGTGTAAACAAGGTTAGATAACACAGATACACCTACTAGCTAGAGCAAACAGAAGGAACCACAAGAATACCAAGACTGGGATGACATGTAGAGAGTGAGTACTAAGTACCACATTGGATTAGACATGTCCCCAAAGGTAAAGATATGCAATGAATTTAAATGATTTCTTTCCCTTAGATGTCTTGCTCCCCCTGAATCTAGCATGGGATACTGGGAGAAGATAGGGAACAGAAAATCAGAGCTAAAGCGAATAAGCACATATGAACATGTCTTTCCCCTCAAGAAGACATGTGGCATCTCTCCTCTTGAACACCAAGTGTCGGTGTCTAAACCGGCGGATCTTGGGTAGGGGGTCCCGAACTGTGCGTCTAGGCGGATGGTAACAGGAGACAAGAGACACGATGTTTTTACCCAGGTTCGGGCCCTCTCGATGGAGGTAAAAGCCTACTCCTGCTTGATTAATATTGATGATATGGGTAGTACAAGATAGATCTACCACGAGATCAGAGAGGCTAAACCCTAGAAGCTAGCCTATGGTATGATTGTTGTTCGTCCTATGGACTAAAACCCTCCAGTTTATATAGACACCGGAAAGGGCTAGGGTTACACAGAGTCGGTTACAATGGAGGAGATCTACATATCCGTATCGCCAAGCTTGCCTTCCACGCCAAGGAAAGTCCCATCCGGACACAGGACGAAGTCTTCAATCTTGTATCTTCATAGTCCAGGAGTCCGGCCAAAGGTCATAGTCCGGTCATCCGGACACCCCCTAATCCGGGACTCCCTCAGTAGCCCCTGAACTAGGCTTCAATGATGACGAGTCTGGCACGCAAATTGTCTTCGGCATTGCAAGGCGGGTTCCTCCTCCGAATACTTCATAGAAGATGTTGAACACAAGGATAGTGTCCGGCTCTGCAAAATAAGTTCCACATACCACCATAGAGAGAATAATATTTGTACAAATCTAATCTGCTAACGTATTCCGCAGCGTGACATGATGCCACGACCAAGCCTTTATTCGAATCGTTTTACTATCCCACCTCAGCGCGTTTAGCGAGGCGGTTTCTTTGGCACGTCTTGTCAAAGTAGAGATCGTGTCCCCTTATTCCGGGATTCTCATCAATACGGGCGTGGGTAACCCAACTGAGGGATTCCTGGATTAGGGGGTGTCCGGATGACCGGACTATGACCTTCGGCCAGACTCCTGGACTATGAAGATACAAGATTGAAGACTTCGTCTCGTGTCCGGATGGGACTTTCCTTGGCGTGGAAGGCAAGCTTGCCGATACGGATATGTAGATCTCCTCCCATTGTAACCGACTCTGTGTAGCCCTAGCTCTCTCCGGTGTCTATATAAACCAAAGGGTTTTAGTCCGTAGGATGAACAACAATCATACCATAGGCTAGCTTCTAGGGTTTAGCCTCTCTGATCTCGTGGTAGATCAACTCCTGTGCTACCCATATCATCAATATTAATCAAGCAGGAGTAGGGTTTTACCTCCATCGAGAGGGCCCGAACCTGGGTAAAAACATCGTGTCCCTTGTCTCCTGTTACCATCCGCCTAGACGCACAGTTCGGGACCCCCTACTCAAGATCCGCCGGTTTTGACACCGACATTGGTGCTTTCATTGAGAGTTCCTCTGTGTCGTCACCTTTAGGCCCGATGGCTCCTCCAATCATCAACAACGATGTGGTCCAGGGTGAGACTTTTCTCCCCGGACAGATCTTTGTATTCGGCGGCTCTGCACTGCGGGCCAATTCGCTTGGCCATCTGCAGCAGATTGAAAGCTACGCCCGTGGCCATCAGGTCAGATTTGGAAGTTTGAACTACACGGTTGACATCCGCGGAGACTTGATCTTCGATGGATTCGAGCCGCAGCTGAGCGCGGTGCACTATCATGATGGGCATGATCTAGCTCTACCGCCGGACAGTGTCTAGAAGGGCGCTCAGGTGTCCACTCCGACCCTTAGCTCGGAGCCAACTGCGCCAATCAAGGACGGATGGTTGGACACCGCCTCGGGGCTGCAATCTCTACGGCGATCGAGCTGAACACCAGTCTTGTCCTTCATGAAGCTCGTGACTCCAAGGCGTCCGACTCCTTTCTGGACTCCGAATCTTCCACACCCCTTCCGATCGAACCCAATTGGGCTCCGATCATGGAGTTCACCGCTGCGGACATCTTTCAGCACTCGCCCTTTGGCGACATCCTGAATTCACTAAAGTCTCTCTCTTTATCAGGAGAGCCCTGGCCGGACTATGGTCAGCAAGGTTGGGATGCGGACGACGAAGAAATTCGAAGCCCACCCACCACCCACTTCGTAGCCACTGTCGACGATTTAACCGACATGCTCGACTTCGACTCCGAAGACATCGACGGTATGGACGTCGATGAAGGAGACGACCAAGAACCAGCGCCTATAGGGCACTGGACAACCACCTCATCCCACGATGTATGCATGGTGGACACACCTAAAAGAAATGATGACGAGGATCAAAAGGGTGCAACAAGGGATCATTCCCTCGAAAAGCAATCAAAGCGGTGGCGTAAGCGCCACGCCAAACCCCACCTCGACAGAGACCTAGCCATAGAGCAGGGCGAACCGGCGGACGACGAACATGCCATCGAGCAACCGTCCGAACAGGGCAACTTGGATCAACAAACCAAACAACCCATCCCCGGCGAAGATAATAGTCTAGAAGTCCTCACGCCGGACAAGTTGCTGGAGCAGAAGAACCTCCACCAAAGGCTCGTCGCCACTACGCGTAGCCTGAAAAAGCATAAGCGGAAGCTCAAAACAGCGGAAGATGCATTCAGAATCAGATGGGGCAAAGTACTCAACACCGCACACAAGTACAGCGATAGTCACCACACAAAGAGCTATCCGAAGCAAAAATTACTACCAGAATTTGATGAGGAGGCCTTAGAGCCCCCACAGTCAAAAAACAAGGAAGCCACCAGGTCGGATAGACGACCCCATGACCGACATAGAGCGGCAAAGGGCGCCGCACTCAATCCGGCACGCGATCCGCACAAGGATTCGCATCAAAAAGACGGCCCAACCAGATCTATCTACGGGCCAAGAAAGCAAGCTCTAGTAAGCAACACAACGCAACAAATATCCGAACAACGCGGCACACCCAAATACAGGGGCGCCGCACATCCCCTATGTTTCACCGATGAGATGCTGGACCATGAATTTCCAGCGGGATTCAAGCCCGTAAACATAGAGGCATACGACGGAACAACAGACCCTAGAGTCTGGATTGAGGATTATATCCTCCACATACACATGGCTAGAGGAGATGACCTCCACACCATAAAATACTTACCCCTCAAACTCAAAGGGCCAGCCCGGCATTGGCTTAAAAGCCTTCCCGAAAACACCATAGGAAGTTGGGAAGAGCTCGAGGATGCTTTTCGGGCAAATTTTCAAGGGACCTATGTCCGACCCCCGGATGCAGACGATCTAAGTCATAGAACTCAATAGCCCAGAGAGTCAGCCCGGAAACTCTGGAACAGATTTCTTACTAAAAAGAATCAGATAGTTGACTGTCCGGACGCCGAAGCCCTAGCAGCTTTCAAACATAGCGTTCGAGACGAATGGCTCGCCAGACACCTCGGCCAAGAAAAGCCAAGAACAATGGCCGCATTGACAAGCCTCATCACCCGCTTTTGCGCACGAGAGGATAGCTGGTTGGCAAGAAGCAACACCAGCGACCCAAGTACATCCGAAGTCAGAGATGGAAACGGGAAACCGCGCCATAGCAAGGAACATCGCCGAATCAAGGATAACAGCCTGAAGAGCACGGCAGTCAACGCCGGATTCAAAAGCTCTCGGCAGAATCAGAAAAAGCCGCCCTCAAAGATAATAGGGATGAGCTATCTAACCTCAACAAAATCTTGGACAAAATATGCCAAATCCACAGTACTCCCGGGAGGCCTGCAAACCACACCCACAGAGATTGTTGGGTCTTCAAGCAATACGGCAAACTCAACGCCGGACACAAGGGGCTCGACATACCAAGCGAGGACGACGACGAACCCCACAAGCAGAGCACCAGAGAAAAAATGAAGTTCCCGCAAGAAGTCAAAACAATAAATTCACTTCATGTGACAGAAGGGAAAAACAGAGTGGCGCCTATGGAGATACATGCCATATGGCCTGTCTCAGAGGAGTCCTGCCACTGGTTGTTACAACCAATCACCTTCAATCATTAGGATTACTCTAGAGGTATCCGGAACGTAGGCTGGACTACCTTGGTGTTAGATCCGATAATTGACAGACTCCACTTTACACGAGTCCTAATGGACGGCGGCAGTGACCTAAACCTGCTATATCAGGACACAATCCGCAAAATGGGGATAAACCCAACGAAAATTCACCATGGCAACACTTCATTCCAAGGGGTCACGCCAGGCCCAGATACCCATTGTATGGGTTCCCTCTTGTTAGAAGTTATGTCCGGCTCCCCCGACAACTTCCGAAGCAAAAAGCTAACCTTCCACATCGCCCCATTCATAAGTAGCTATCAAGCACTACTGGGACGCGAAGCTTTCGCCCACTTTAACGCAATACCGCATTATGCATCCTTTACACTTAAAATGCCCGATCCATGAGGCATCATCTCATTAAAGGGAAATATCGAGTGTTCCTCGAGCGCGGACGATGGTGCGGCTGCCTTGACAGCCGCACACTAAACCAGCTTTACTAGTTAGAGCACCTAAATAGGTCGTTCATGACCCCGGACATGGCTCGACGAGTCCGGCGTAAACATACAAAGGCTTAATAGCCGCATACCCCTGTACAAGGGGCTCCGCGCGTTTACACCAAGAGACAATAAAGCTCAATTCTACCCATTTTCTGTATTATACTTTGTTTATTTAATATAACATAGATTTCTCACACGATTGTTTTCAACTAAGTTCTTCTCTTTTACAGATGAACACCGTGCTACACCCGTCCAGGATACGGCACAACGGAGAGACAGGCGCAGACGTGCAGTAGGGACCCGTTTCAAGGATTCTTTTCAGATTAAGACCCTGCGTAAACCTTTTTTACTGTCGCTTGTTGATAACATCCCCCGGTTTTTTGCTATAATCGAGGAGGAGGCTGGCGTCTTGGCATGTGGCCATGCCAGAATTTTGTGTGTACCTGGACACTAGGGGCTTCTTACCAAGGGCTTTTGTTCAGCCCGTTTTCATAAAGACCGAATACCTTAGGGAGTGTTCGGCGTCGCGAGTTTGGCCTTATATGCATCAGCTCCGAATCATGTCTTTGGTCAAATGTTGGGTTTACCCGGCTCCTGTGTTTTGCTGCCTTACGTTCTGCTCTATCGGCTAAGGCGGCACTAGGAGAACTACTACGATTGTGCCCTGGTTCGGCCAGGCGAGCACCTCAGTAGAGAAAGCCGAAAACTAACTGTCATGATATAGCGAGAGACTGGTCAACCACTCGATGACTTGCTGGAACCTTTAGGATTCCTCCGCATTAACGAAGGGCTGTTTCCCGGTCAGGCACACACGCGCCCCGAATTCGGGTGAGCGCGGTGCCCCTAGGGGCTATTCAGTAGCCCCACTGTCAAACTCCTATGGCTAAGTGAACATGATAAAGCATTATAGTCCGGTGTCCTAGTTCGCTGCACTATCACCTCCTTTATAAGACCAAGACGTTGGATCAAGTGTGAAAATGCGCCTTCTGCGAATACCCCCGCATTATATGCATGGGGGCTGAAGCCAATGACTGCCATCTTTCAGGTTATATACACATATACATTAACGACCGCACAGGAGGTATTCTAATTCTTGATAGCACAAGTATAAAAAGCTATTATATGCCATCAAAACATTGTCTTACAATAGTACACGTTATTCGAATATAACATCCTTCGAGCACCACGTCTCTATTAAACGAGCGCCCTGCAGAACTTCCTCAAAATAGTGCTCGGCAGGTACTCGGCTTTCGTCCGAATCTTGGGATGCAACAGCACTAGCCTTCATCTCCGCCCAGTATGTCTTGACATGGGTAGGAGCCATCTGTGCACCCTCTTCATTGCATCAATGTGCGGCACCGCACCAAGGAACTGCTGCACTAAGCTAAAATAACTCTTCGGCTCGGGCCCTTTCGGCCATAGATGACTCACGACATGCTTCATGGCGAGTCCGGATAACCTGTTCAGCTCCGCCCACACGGCCAAATGATCGGATACCGAAAGTGGGCGCTCTGGATTGTGGAACCGTGACCAAAAAAGTTCTTCCAATTCGTGGTCATTTAGACCCCGGAAGTGTTCTGTCGCGTCCACGGCACTCGCCGCCAAATCCAGATAAGTGTTTGCCGCACTCCACTTTTGGTCCAACGGACCATACTTAGGATCCCCGAACTTCGTCCGCAGCATATAGGGCTTTCCAGCCGTGATATCTCCGGCCTGACGTCGCTCCTCCTTCATAGCTCTCATTGCAGAGCGAGTATCCTTGGCCTCGGCAGTGACCTTTTCTAGGTCCTTCTATGCCACCTTATCTTCTTCTTCAAGAAGCTTGCAGCGGTCGGCAGAATTCTTTAATTTTACAGCCATCTCGGCCATTTCCTTCTTGCTTTGGCAGTAAGCAGCCTGTTCGTCTTTTAGCTCTTCAGCCGCCTTTAAGGCAGGCGCATCGCTTTTTCTGGCTTGCTCCTTGGCTCGGGCAAGTTCCGCCCGAAGGTTCTCCATGGCAGCGGCATCATCTGCATTAAGCACACATGTTATAAGGTATGAGCATCAAGCTCCTCTTACCAGATGTCTTCGGAGACATTACATACCTTGTGCCTCGTCCAGCCGCTCATTGACAAGCGCGATGTCGGCATCTGCCACGTCAAGTTGCCGCTTTAGCTCGGCAAATTCAACAGTCCGGCTAGCCACCGAACTCTCAGCCACCTACATAGGAAAGGCGACATATTATACCTGGGATTATGATCCTCCGTGCACCGTCATTTTTTACAACACACAGAGTCTCAGGGGCTACTATCTATACATGGCACATTTTATATATGCGGATCTATCAAAAGGTACATCATTTCGCGTAACTCAAACCCTGTTAGTAAACTCCTGGTGGCCTCGTACAATCCGCTTTCCGCGGATGAAATCCTTCTAATCACCGTATTCATCAACACACGGTGTTCTTCTGAGATAGACGCTTGCCCGAGCAGACCCTTCAGCTCCTTCGACCGTCCACCAGACGGTGCCGGACTCGTCCGAAGACCTTTTTCGAAGGCCGGATTCGGAGAAACCCTCCGAGACGACACCTCGGGGTCGCCTGCCTCACAAGATGGTATAGCTGGGGGAGGCGTTCCGCTCTCCATCATCTCCGGACGAAGATCCCCTGAAGATGAGATCTGCTAAGAAGGATTGAGATCCGAACTACAAGTTAAAATTTCGGTTATCTTCCTCAGAAATAAAACAGGGATGTCTCTCATTTTAAAACCCCTCTCTTTACTTACGGCTATGTGGAGAGCTGATCCCCTTGGGGGCGCAATGCGTCCGGGGCACCCTCCGGTGCCGGATCCTCTGATGAAGATTTCTTCCCCCGCTTTGAGGCCATCGCCTCCGGGTCTTCAGAGGCGGTCCTCTTCTTTCCCTGGATAGAGGAATTCTCTATTCCTCCTTTCTTGACAGCCTCCTTTGCGGAGGCGGTAGCTTCTTTGTTCCCCTCTTTGCCTTCTTCCAAAGGCGCAATCTCCAGCATCCTGGTCAACACGGGATCCGGCGTGGTCTCAGGGAGGGGGGCCGGACACCTGATAAGCTTCGCTTTCGCTATCCACTCATGTTTAAAGGATAGCTCTTTTAAGGGCCGTTTTATGTATGGATAGCATGTCCGGGTACAGGGCTACTTACTTGAGTTTCCGGGCGATTGCAGCTCAGACCTGTGTCCTCGGACAAGTCCGGACACATTGCTTGTGATCCAAAGAACAATTTGTACATCTCCACGGGCGTCGTGCCCATAAAATGTTGGAGGGATCGCGGTCCTTCCGGATTAAATTCCCACAGGCGGAGGGGGCGACGTTTGCAGGGCAGTATGTGGCGAATCAGCATAACCTGCGCCACTACGGCCAAATTGATATCTCTTTCTAGGAGATCTCGAATGCGGCCCTATAGCAAGGGCACGTCCTTGGACGACCCCCAGTTAAGCCCTTTATTGACCCATGACGCTAGTCGTAGTGGGGGACCCGAGCGAAAAGCAGGTGGCGCCACCCATGTGGTGCCCCTGGGAGCTGTGATGTAAAACCACTCTCGTTGCCATAAGCCGAACTCCTCTTGAAAAGAGCCCTCGGGCCATGGAGCGTCGGCAACCTTGCTTATAATAGCACCTCCGCACTCAACGTGCTGCCCCTCAATCATCTTTGGTTCTACCTTGAAGGTCTTAAGCCACAGTCTGAAGTGAGGAGTAATATGGAGGAAGGCCTCACACACGACAATGAACGATGAGATTTGGAGGATGGACTCCGGAGCTAAGTCATGAAATTCCAGCCTGTAATGAGCCCCATCACGAAGGGATCAATCGGGAAGCCTAGCCCCCAAAGGAAGTGAGATGTGAAAACCACACTCTCACCAGGCTGGGGAGTGGGAATAGCCTGCCCTTGAGCAGGCAGCCTATGCGAGATTTCACCGGTTAGATACCTGGCATCTCTCAGCTTTCACACGTCTTCTTCCATAACAGAGGAAGGCATCCACCGGCCTTGGAGGTCAGAACCGTACATCATCAAAGGTCCGAACTGCTTGAAACTGGAGTTTGGGTGTTGGAACTCGAGGCGAGAGGCGGATTTGATTGGATTGAAAGAAAGGAGTCGAGCCTTGGTCTCTTTATAAAGAGGTTGAATACCAAGAGCCCTCCCCGTGACCGTTTGGGACTCACTTTCAATTAAGAAGCCATACCAATGGCACGGTTGGGTTACCCATGCCCGTATTGATGAGAATCCCAGAATAAGGGGACACGATCTCTACTTTGACAAGACATGCCAAGGAAACCGCTTCGCTAAACGCGTTGAGGTGGGACAGTAAAACGCTTCGAATAAAGGCTTAGCCGTGGCGTGATGTCACACTACAGAATACGTCAGCAGATTAGATTTGTGTAAACATTATTCTCTCTACGGTGGCATGTGGAACTTATTTCGCAGAGCCGGACACTATCCTTGTGTTCAAACATCTTCTATGAAGTATTCGGAGGAGGAACCCGCCTTGCAATGCCGAAGACAATTTGCGCGCCGGACTCGTCGTCATTGATGCCTGGTTCAGGGGCTACTGAGGGAGTCCTGGATTAGGCGGTGTCAGGATGACCGGACTATGACCTTTGGCCGGACTCCTGGACTATGAAGATACAAGATTGAAGACTTCGTCCTGTGTCCGGATGGGACTTTCCTTGGCGTGGAAGGCAAGCTTGGCGATACGGATATGTAGATCTCCTCCCATTGTAACCGACTCTGTGTAACCCTAGCCCTCTCCGGTGTCTATATAAACCGGAGGGTTTTAGTCCATAGAACGAACAACAATCATACCATAGGCTAGCTTCTAGGGTTTAGCATCTCTGATCTCGTGGTAGATCAACTCTTGTACTACCCATATCATCAATATTAATCAAGCAGGAGTAGGGTTTTACCTCCATCGAGAGGGCCCGAACCTGGGTAAAAACATCGTGTCCCTTGTCTCCTGTTACCATCCGCCTAGACGCATAGTTCGGGACCCCCTACCCGAGATCCACCGGTTTTGACACCGACACCAACCGTGCCATTGGTATGTCTCCTTAATAAAGTGAGTCCCAAACGGTCACGGGAGGGCTCTTGGTATTCAACCTCTTTATAAAGAGACCAAGGCTCGACTCTTCTCTTTCAATCCTGATCAAATCCGCCTCTCGCCTTGAGTTCCAACACCCAAAGCTCCAGATTCAGGCGCTTCGGACCTCCAATGGCGTCCAGCTCCGACCTTCGAGGCTGGTGGATGCCTTCCTCCGTTACGGAAGAAGACGTGCTAAAGCTAAGAGATGCCAGGTATCTAACCGGCGAAATCTCTCATAGGCTACCTCCTCAAGGGCAGGTTATTCCCACTCCCAAGCCTGGTGAGAGCATGGTGTTCACGTCCCACTTCCTCCGGGGGCTAAGCTTCCTGACGGACCCCTTCATGAGGGGGCTCATGTTTTATTACGGGCTGGAATTTCACGATTTGGCTCCGGAGTCCATCCTCCACATCTCATCGTTCATTGTCGTGTGTGAGGCCTTCCTCCATATTACTCCTCACTTCGGATTGTGGCTTAAGACCTTCAAGGTAGAGATGAAGATAATTGAGGGGCAACACGCAAAGTGCGGAGGTGCTGTTATAAGCAAGATTGCCGACGCTCCATGGCCCGAGGAGTTCGGCTTATGGCAACGAGAGTGGTTTTACATCACAGCTCCCAGGGGCGCCAAATGGGTGGCGCCTCCTGCCTTTCGCTCGGGTCCCCCACCGTAGCTGGCGTCATGGGTCAATAAAGGACATAACTAGGGGCCGTCCAAGGACGTGCCCTTGTTGCAGGGCCGTGTTCGGGATCTCCTAGAAAGAGATATCACTCTGGCCGTAGTGACGCAGGTTATGTTGATTCGCCGCATCCTGCCCTGCAAACGTCGCCCCCTCCGCCTGTGAGAGTTTAGTCCGGAAGGACCACGTGCCCTCCAACATTTTATGGGCACGACGCCCATGGATATGTACAAATTGTTCTTCGGATCACAAGCAATGTGTCTGGACTCGTCCGAGGACGCAGGTTTGAGCTGCAATCGCCCGGATACCCAAGTAAGTAGTCCTGAACCCGGACACGCCATCCGTATATTTATCATGAAATTGCCCTTTCAAGAGTTGTCCCTTAAACAGGAGTGGATAGTGAAAGCAAAGCTTATCAGGTGTCCAGCCCCCCTCCCTGAGACTACGCCAGATCCCGTGTTAACCAGGATGCTGGAAGTTGCGCCTTTGGAAGAAGGCGAAGAGGGGAACAAGGAAGGTACCGCCTCCCCGAAGGAGGCTATCAGGAAAGGAGGAATCAAGAATTCCTCTAACCAGGGGAAGAAAAGGACCACCTCTGAAGACCCAGAGGCCATGGCCTCAAAGTGGGGGAAGAAATCTTCGTCAGAGGGTCCGGCGCCGAGGGGTGCCTCGGCTGCTTTGCACTCCCGAGGGGATTAGCTCTCCACCGAGCCGTAAGTAAAGAGGGGGGTTTTAAAATGAGAGACATCCCTGTTCTATTTCCGAGGAAGATAACCTAAAATTTACCTTTTAGTTCGGATCTCAGCCCTTCTCAGCAGAGCTCATTTTCGGGGGATCTTCGTCCGGAGATGATGGAGAGCGGAACGCCTCCCCCTGCCGTACCGTCTTGCGAGGCGAGCGACCCTGAGGTGTCGTCACGGAGGGTTTCTCCGAATCCGGCAGGGCCGGAAGGTAACCATATTGCACCCCAAGGCCCTCCGTGTCCGGCCTTCGAAAGAGGCCATCGGACTAGTCCGGCACCGCCCGGTGCATGGTCGGAGGAGCTGAAGGATCTGCTGGGGCAAGCGTCTATCTCAGAAGAACACCGTGCGTTGATGGATATGGTGATTAGAAGAATTTCATCTGTGGAGAGCGGGTTGTACGAGGCCGTCAGGAGTTTGCTGACAGGCTTTGAGGTACGCGAAATGATGTACCTTTTGATAGATCCGCATATATAAAATGCGCCCTATATAGATAGTAGCCCCTGAGACTCGGTGTGTTGTCATAAATGACGGCACGCCGAGGATCATAATCCCAGGTATGATATGTCGCCTTTCCTATGTAGGTGGCGAAGTGTCCGGTGGCTAGCCGGACTGATGAATTTGCCGAGCTAAAGCGGCAACTTGACGTGGCAGATGCCGACATTGCGCTTGTCAACAAGCGGCTGGACGAGACACAAGGTATGTGATTTCTCCGAAGACACCTGGTAAGAGGAGCTTGACGCCCATACCTTACGACATGTGTGCTAAATGCAGATGGTGCCGCTGCCATGGAGAACCTTCGGGCGGAACTTGCCCGAGCCAAGGACCAGGCCAGGAAAAGCGATGCGGCTGCCTTAAGGGCGGCTGAAGAGCTGAAAGCCGAACAGGCTGCTCACTGCCAAAGCAAGAAGGAAATGGCCGAGATGGCTGTAAAGTTGAAGAATGTTGCCGACCGCTGCAAGCTTCTTGAAAAAGAAGATCGGGTGGCACAGAAGGACCTAGAGAAGGTCACTACCGAGGCCAAGGATATTCGCTCTATGATGAGAGCTATGAAGGATGAGCTACGTCAGGCCGGAGATATCACATCTGGAAAGCCCTATATGCTGCGGATGAAGTTCGGGGATCCTACATATGCTCCATTAGACCGGAAGTGGAGTGTGGCGAACACTTATCTGGACTTGGCGGCGAGTTCCGCGGACGCGGCCGAACACTTCCGCGATCAGACTGACCACGACGTGGAAAAGCTTTTTTGGTCACAGTTCCTCAATCCAGAGCACCCACTTTCTGTATCCGATCGTTTGGCCGCATGGGCGGAGCTGAATAGGTTATCCGGGCTCGCCATGAAGCATGTCGTGAGTCATCTGTGGCCGAAAAGGCCCGAGCCAAATAGTTATTTTAGCTTGGTGCAGCAGTTCCTTGGTGTGGTGCCGCATGTTGATGCAATGAAGAGGTCAACGTGTATAGAGGGTGCACAGGTGGCTCTTGCCCATGTCAAGACATATTGGGCGGAGATGAAGGCCAGTGCTGTTGCATCCCAAGATTCGGATGAAAGCCGAGTACCTGCCGAACACTATTTTCAGGAAGTTTTGCAGGGCGCTCGTTTAATAGAGACGCATTGCTCGAAGGATCTTATGTTCGAATAACATGTATTATTGTAAAACAATGTTTCGATGGAATATAAAAGCTTTTTATACTTGTGCTTTCAAGAATTAGAATACCTCCTGTGCGGCCGTTAGTGTATATGTGTATATAACCTGAAAGATGGCAGTCGTTGGCTTCAGCCCCCACGCATATAATGCGGGGGTGTTCGCAGAAGGCACATTTTCACACTTGATCCAACGTCTTGGTCCTATACAGGAGGTGATAGCGCAGCGAACTAGGCAACCAGACTATAATGCTTTATCACTTTCACTTAGCCATAGGAGTTTGACAATGGGGCTACTATATAGCCCCTAGGGGCACCGCGCTCACCCTAATTCGGGGCGCGTGTGTGCCTGACCGGGAAACGGCCCTTCGTTAATGTGGAGGAATCCTAAATATTCCAGCAAGTCATCGAGTGGTTGACCAGTCTCACGCTACATCATGACAGTCAGTTTTCGGCTTTCTCTACTGAGGTGCTCGCCTGGCCGAACCGGGGCACAATCGCAGTAGTTCTCCTAGTGCCGCCTTAGCCAATAGAGCGGAACGTAAGGCAGCAAAACACAGGAGCCGGGCAAACCCAACATTTGACCAAAGACATGATTCAGAGCTGATGCATATAAGGCCAAACTCGCGACGCCGAACACTCCCTAAGGTATTCAGTCTTTATGAAAACGGGCTGAACAAAGCCCTGGGTAAGAAGCCCCTGGTGTCTAGGTACGCGCAAAATTCTGACATGGCCACATGCCAAGACGCCAGCCTCCTCCTCGATTATAACAAGAAACCGGGGGATGTTATCAACAAGAGACAGTAAAGAAGGTTTACGCAGGGTCTTAATCTGAAAAAAATCCTTGGAATGGGTCCCTACTGCACGTCTGCGCCTGTGTCTCCGTTGTGCCGTATCCTGGACGGGCGTAGCACGGTGTTCATCTGTAAAAAAGAGGAACTTAGTTGAAAACAATCGTGCAAAAAATCTATGTTATATTAAATAAACAAAGTATAATTCAAAAAATGGGTAGAGTTGAGCTTTATTATCTCTTGTTGTATACGCGCGGAGCCCCTTGTACAGGGGTATGCGGCTAGTAAGCCTTTGTATGCTTATGCCGGACTCGTCTAGCCATGTCCGGGTTCTTGAACGACCTGTTTAGGTGCTTTGACTAGTAAAGCTGGTTTAGTGTGTGGCTGTCAAGGCAGCCGCACAATCTTTCGCGCTCGAGGAACACTCGATATTTCCCTTTAATGGGATGATGCCTCGCGGACCAGACATTTTAAGTGTAAGGGATGCATAATGCGGTATTGCGTTAAAGCGGGCAAAAGCTTCACGTCCCAGTAGTGCTTGATAGCTACTTGTGAATGGGGCGATGTGGAAGGTTAGCTTTTCGCTTTCGAAGTTGTCGGGGAAGCCGAACATAACTTCTAACAAGAGGGAACCCGTACAATGGGTATCTGGGCCTGGCGTTACCCCTTGAAAGGAAGTGTTGCCATGGCGAATTTTTGTTGGGTTTATCCCCATTTTGCGGATTGTGTCCTGGTATAGTAGGTTTAGATCACTGTTGTCGTCCATTAGGACTTGTGTGAAGTGGAGTCCGTCAATTATCGAATCTAATACCAAGGCAGCCCAGCCTGCATTCCGAATACTTCTAGAGTAACCCTGATGATCGAAGGTGATTGGTTGTAACAACCAGTGGCGGGACTCCTCTGGGACAGGCCGTATGGCGCGTATCTCCATAGGCGCCACTCTGTTTTTCCCTTTTGTCACGTGAAGTGAATTTACTATTTTGACTTCTTGCGGGAACTTCTTTTGTTCTCCGGTGCTCTGCTTGTGGGGTTCATCGTCGTCCTTGCTTGGTATGTCGAGCCCCTTGTGTTCGGCGTTGAGTTTGACAGATTGCTTGAAGACCCAACAATCTCTGTGGGTATGGTTTGCAGGCTTCCCGGGAGTACTATGGATTTGGCATATTTTGTCCAAGATTTTGTTGAGGTTAGATAGCTCGTCCCTGTTATCCTTGGGGGGCGGTTTTTTCTGATTCTACCGAGAGCTTTTGAATCCAGCATTAACTGCCGTGCTCTTCGGGCTGCTTCCCTTGGTCCGGCGCTTGTCCTTGCTATGTCGTGGTTTCTCGTTTCCATCCCTAGATTCGAATGTACTTGGATCGCCGGTGCTGCTCCTTGCCAACCAACTATCTTGTCCTGCGCAAAAGCGGGTCATGAGGCTTGTTAATGCGGCCATTGTTCTTGGCATTTCTTGGCCGAGGTGTCTGGTGAGCCATTCGTCTCGAACGATGTGCTTGAAAGCTGCTAAGGCTTCGGCGTCCGGACAGTCGACTATCTGGTTCTTTTTAGTAAGAAATCTGTTCCAGAGTTTCCGAGCTGACTCTCCGGGTTGTTGAGTTATATGACTTAGATCGTCTGCATCCGGAGGTCGGATATAAGTCCCTTGAAAATTTGCCCGAAAAGCATCCTCGAGCTCTTCCCAACTTCCTATGGTGTTGTCGGGAAGGCTTTGAAGCCAATGCCGGGCTGGCCCTTTGAGCTTGAGGGGTAAATATTTTATGGCGTGGAGGTCATCTCCTCTAGCCATGTGTATGTGGAGGATATAATCCTCAATCCAGACTCCAGGGTCTGTTGTTCCGTTGTATGCCTCTATGTTTACGGGTTTGAATCCCGCTAGAAATTCATGGTCCAGCACCTCATCGGTGAAACATAGGGGGTGTGCGGCACCCCTGCATTTGGGTGTGCCGTGATGTTCGGATACTTGTTGCGTTGCATTGCTTACTAGAGCTTGCTTTCTTGGCCCGTAGATAGATCTGGCTGGGCCGTCTTTTTGATGCGAGTCCTTGTGCAGATCGTGTGCCGGCTTGAGTGCGGCGCCCATTGCTGCTCTATGTTGGCCGTGGGGTTGTTTATCCGAGTGGGTGTTTTCCTTATTCTTTGATTGCGGGGGCTCTAAGGCCTCCTCATCAAATCCCGGTAGTAATTTTCATTTCAGATAGCTCTTTGTGTGGCGACTGTCGCCGTATTTGTCTGCGGTGTTGAGTACTTTGCCCCATCTAATTCTGAGTGCATCTTCCGATGTTTTGAGCTTCCGCTTCTGCTTTTTCAGGCTACGCGCGGTGGCGACGAGCCTTTGGTGGAGGTTCTTCTGCTCCAGCAACTTGTCCGGCGTGAGGTCGTCCGGACTATTATCTTCGCCGGGGACGGGTTGTTTGGTTTGTTTACCCAAGTTGCCCTGTTCGGACGGTTGCTCGATGGCATGTTCATCGTCCGCCGGTTCGCCCTGCTCTATGGCTGGGTCTCTGTCGAGGTGGGGTTTGGCGCGGCGCCTATGCCGCCGCTTTGATTGCTTTTCGAGGGAATGATCCCTCGTTGCGTCCCTTTGTTCCTCGTCATCGTTTCTTTTAGGTGTGTCCACCATGTATACATTGTGAGATGAGGCGGTTGTCCAGAGCCCTGTAGGCGCTGGTTCTTGGTTGTCTCCTTCAACGGCATCCATACCGTCGATGTCTTCGGAGTCGGAGTCGAGCATGTCGGTTAAATCATCGACAGTGGCTACGAAGTGGGTGGTGGGTGGGCTTAGAATTTCTTCGTCGTCCGCATCCCAACCTTGTTGACCATAGTCTGGCCAGGGCTCTCCTGATAAAGAGAGGGACTATAGTGAATCAGAATGTCACCAAAGGGCGAGTGCTGAAAGATGTCCGCAGCGGCGAACTCCATGATCGGCGCCCAATCGGGTTCGATCGGCAGGGGTGCGGAAGGCTCGGAGTCCGGAAAGGAGTCCGACACCTTGGAGTCGCGAGCTTCGCGAAGGACAAGACTGGTGTTCGGCTCGATCGCCGTAGAGATTGCAGCCCCCGAGGCCCTGTCCAGCCACCTGTCCTCGATCGGTGCAGTCAGCTCCGAGCTAAGGGTCGGAGCGGACACTGGGGCGGCCTTCTGGGCACTGTCCGGCGGCAGAGCTATGTCATGCCCATCGTGACAGTGTGGCATGCTCAGCTGTGGCTCAAACCCGTCGAAGATCAAGTCTCCGTGGATGTCAGCTGTGTTGTTCAAACTTCCAAACCTTGACCTGATGGCCAGGGGCGTAGCTTTCGATCTGCACTAGATGGCCAAGCGAATTGGCCCGCAGTGCGAAGCCACCGAATACGAAGATCTGTCCGGGGAGAAAAGTCTCACCCTGGACCGCATCGTTGTTGATGATCGGAGAATCCATCGGGCCTAAAGGTGACGACACAGAGGAACTCTCAATGAAAGCACCAATGTCGGTGTCAAAACCGGCGGATCTCGGGTAGGGGGTCCCGAACCGTGCGTCTAGGCGGATGCTAACAGGAGACAAGGGACACAATGTTTTTACCCAGGTTCGGGCCCTCTCGATGGAGGTAAAACCCTACTCCTGCTTGATTAATATTGATGATATGGGTAGTACAAGAGTAGATCTACCACGAGATCAGAGAGGCTAAACCCTAGAAGCTAGCCTATGGTATGATTGTTGTTCATCCTACGGACTAAAACCCTCCGGTTTATATAGACACCGGAGAGGGCTAGGGTTACACAGAGTCGGTTACAATGGAGGAGACCTACATATCCGTATCGCCAAGCTTGCCTTCCACGCCAAGGAAAGTCCCATCCGGACACGGGATGAAGTCTTCAATCTTGTATCTTCATAGTCTAGGAGTCCGACCAAAGGTCATAGTCCGGTCATCCGGACACCCCCTAATCCGGGACTCCCTCACCAAGCATCTGGGATCCTTGAGGATTACTCTCTTCTTGAGTATTCTCTCCCCCTGTGGGAGTGATACTCTCTCTCTCCCTTTGGAAGTGATAAGCTTTGATGTGATCTCTCTCTCCCCCTTTGACATCACTTTCCAAGAAGGGCTTCCTGGAATTTGTCATGAATGGGTTAGGTCCTTGAGTCACAATACAAAGCACTGATAAAAATGTGATGCTTGTAGAGGACAAGATTCATTGAGTGGAGCTGGAACAAAAGTAAAGATAAATAAGTGGCAAAATGTTTTTCCTGTTGTGAAGTCGGTGGCACCGAGTAGTATGCTTCGGTTGCACCGAAAGGATTCGGTTGGACCGAAAACAACATATCGGTGAAACCGAGTGATGGTGTCCTGGACTAGGGGGTACTCACCACGTTGTCCCCCGATCAGTTAGATTGAGCCGAGGACCCCCGTGGTCGTATACTCATGGGCCAGTTCGGACAGTTGCCGCATACAAGGAAGATTCCACAAGACTTGGTGATCACGACAAGGACTCCTCCCCCACCGGCGTATTCGGTTAGGACTCTTGTTATCCTAGGCCTCTGGTACATTATATAAACCGAGGCCAGGCTAGTCGATAGATTATTATGACATTACTCATCATACCTCTAGGGTTTAGACCACAACATATGATCTCGAGGTAGATCAACTCTTGTAACGCCTATACTCATTATAGTCAATCAAGCAGCATGTAGGGTATTATCTCATCAAGAGAGCCCGAAGCTGGGTAAAATCCCGTGTTCATGTTACCATTGATCCTAAGACGCACAGCTTGGGACCCCCTACCCGAGATCCGCCGGTTTTGACACCAACATTGGTGCTTTCATTGAGAGTTCCGCTGTGTGATTGGCAAACAGGATCAATGGCTCGACTGCAGGTCAACTGCGACGTCGGCTTCTTTGTCACCAGCTCGACTGGTCACCTTGGCTTGACCAAGGACTGCGCCCGACCTCCAATCGTCATGTTCGTATGAGGGCCTTCATCAACACCAACTCCGATCTCTATCAAGATCATGGAGGAGTCATCCATGGAGCTCAGGGGCTCAACATCAACATTGCCCTCACGCGACCGTGTTGTTTTTCTGGACAACAAACTTGTATCCGCTGCCACCACCTCCTCGAGTGTCGCCTAAATGATTGCTTTGGTGGGATTATGCGGAATTAAGTCTACAACAACCCTGCAAAAATTTCGTCGAGTTCCGATGGAGGAATCTCTGGCAATCTCCGATATACCGGAGCCGTGTTGAATATGGACGAGAATTCGAACGAGTTTGGAGCGGGATACTACATCTCGAGCTTGCGTTGAATTTCCCCGAAGAGGAGAGGATGATGCAGCACAGTAGCGTAAGTATTTCCCTCAGTTTTTGAGAACCAAGGTATCAATCAAGTAGGAGACCACGCGCAAGTCCCTCGTACCTGCACAAAACGATAGCTACTCGCAACCAACGCTTAGGGGTTGTCAATCCCTTCACGGTCACTTACGAGGGTGAGATCTGATAGAGATAGTATTTTTGGTATTTTTGGTATAAAGATGCAAAGTAAAAAGTAAAATCAAAGCAAGTAAATAAAGTGATGGAGATTGATATGATGAGAATAGACCCGAGGGCCATAGGTTTCACTAGTGGCTTCTCTCAAGAGCATAAGTATTCTACGGTGGGTGAACAAATTACTGTTGAGCAATTGACAGAATTGAGCATAGTTATGAGGTTATCCAGGCAATGATCATGTATATAGGCATCACGTCCGTGACAAGTAGACCGAAACGATTCTGCATCTACTACTATTACTCCACTCATCGACCGCTATCCAGCATGCATCTAGAGTATTAAGTTAAAAACAGAGTAACGCCTTAAGCAAGATGACATGATGTAGAGGAATAAATTCATGCAATATGATAAATACCCCATCTTGTTATCCTCGATGGCAACAATACAATACGTGCCTTGCAACCCTTTCTGTCACTGGGTAAGGTCACCGCAAGATTGAACCCAAAGCTAAGCACTTCTCCCATTGCAAGAACTACCAATCTAGTTGGCCAAACCAAACGGATAATTCGAAGAGACTTGCAAAGATAACTCAATCATACATAAAAGAATTCAGAGAAGAATCAAATATTTTCCATAGATAAGCTGGATCATAAACCCACAATTCATCGGTCTCAACAAACACACCGCAAAAAGAAGATTACATCGAATAGATCTCCATGAGAGAGGGGGAGAACATTGTATTGAGATCCAAAAAGAGAGAAGAAGCCATCTAGCTACTAACTATGGACCCGAAGGTCTGAAGTAAACTACTCACACTTCATCGGAGGGGCTATGGTGATGATGTAGAAGCCCTCCATGGTGGATGCCCCCTCCGGCGGAGCTCCGGAACAGGCCCCAAGATGGGATCTCGTGGATACAGGAAGTTACGGCGGTGGAATTAGGTTTTTGGCTCCGTCCCCGATCTGTTGGGGGTACGTAGGTATATATAGGAGGAAGGAGTACGTCGGTGGAGCGTCAGGGGGCCCACGAGGTAGGGGGGCGCGCCCAGGGGGGAGGGCGCGCCCCCCACCCTCGTGACCGCCTCTGGCACTTCTTGGAGTAGGGTCCAAGTCTCCTGGATCACGTTCGGTGAGAAGATCACGTTTCCGAAGGTTTCATTCCGTTTGGACTCCGTTTGATATTCCGTTTCTTCGAAACACTGAAATAGGCAAAAAACAGCAATTCTGGGCTGGGCCTCCGGTTAATAGGTTAGTCCCAAAAATAATATAAAAGTGGAAAATAAAGCCCATTATAGTCCAAAACAATAGATAAAGTAGCATGGAGCAATCAAAAATTATAGATACGTTGGAGACGTATCAGGCATCCCCAAGCTTAATTCCTGCTCGTCCTCGAGTAGGTAAATGATAAAAAGAGAATTTTTGATGCGGAGTGATACTTTGGCATAATTTCAATGTAAATCTTCTTAATTGTGATATGAATATTCAGATCCGAAAGATTCAAGACAAAAGTTCATATTGACATAAAAATAATAATACTTCAAGCACACTAATCAAAATAATTATGTCATCTCAAAATAACATGGCCAAAGAAAGTTCATCCCTACAAAATCATATAGTTAGGCTATGCTTCATTTTCGTCACACAAAGATGTTCCCAACTTCTATACCCCCGATGACAAGCCAAGCAATTGTTTCATACTTAAATAATCTCAAACTTTTTCAACCTTCACGCAATACATGAGCGTGAGCCATGGATATAGCACTATGGGTGGAATAGAATATGATGATGGGGATTGTGTGGAGAAGACAAAAAAGGAGAAAGTCTCACATTGACGAGGATAATCAACGGGCTATGGAGATGCCCATCAATTGATGTCAACATGAGGAGTAGGGATTGCCATGCAACGGATGCACTAGAGCTATGAATGCTCAACAAAAGAAAACTAGTGGGTGTGCATCCAACTTGCTTGCTCATGAAGACCTAGGGCATTTGAGGAAACCCATCGTAGGAATATACAAGCCAAGTTCTATAATGAAAAATTCCCACTAGTATGAAAAAGACAACTTACGAGACTCACTATATGAAAAACATGGTGCTACTTTGAAGCACAATATATGAGACTCACTACATGAAGAACGAGGTGCTACTTTGAAGCACAAAATATGAGACTCACAACATGACGAACATGGTGCTACTTTGAAGCACAAGTGTGGAAAAAGAGATAGTAGCATTGCCCTTTTCTTTTCTTTTTTTGGGCCTTCCCTTTTTTTTGGCCTTTCTCTTTTTTTATTTGGGCAATGCTCTAATAATGATGATCATCACACTTCTATTGATTACAACATGAGGATTACAACTCAAAACTAGAACAAGGTATGACTCTATATGAATGCCTCCGGCGGTGTACCGGGATGGTGCAATGAATCAAGAGTGACATGTATGAAAAATAATGCATGGTGGCTTTGCCACAAATACGATGTCAACTACATGATCATGCAATGGCAATATGACAAAAGTAATGTATGTCATAATAATGATGAACGGAACGGTGGAAAGTTGCATGGCAATATATCTCGGAATGGCTATGGAAATGCCATAATAGGTAGGTATGGTGGCTGTTTTGAGGAAGATATAGGGAGGTTTATGTGTGATAGAGCGTATCGTATCACGGAGTTTGGATGCACCGGCGAAGTTTGCGCCAACTCTCAATGTGAGAAAGGGCAATGCACGGTACCGAAGAGGCTAGCAATGGCGGAAAGGTAAAAGTGCGTATAATCCATGGACTCAACATTAGTCAAAAGAACTCATATACTTATTGCAAAAATTTAGAAGTCATCAAAAATCAAGTACTACGCGCATGCTCCTAGGGGGATAGATTGGTAGGAAAAGACCATCGCTCGTCCCCGACCGCCACTCATAAGGATGCACAAGCCAGGTACACTTCATGTTTCAAATTTGTTACACAACTTTAACCATACGTGCATGCTACGGGACTTACAAACTTCAACACAAGTATTTCTCAAATTCACAACTACTCAACTAGCATGACTTTGATATTATTACCTCCATATCTCAAAACAATTATCAAGCATCAAACTTATCTTAGTATTCAACGCACTCAAAAGAAAGTTTCACATATCTTGAACACCAAGTATATTAACATTAAGCAAATTACCATGCTATTAACGACTCTCAAAATAATCTAAGTGAAGCATGAGAGATCAAGTTTCTTTAAAACAAATCCACCACCGTGCTTTAAAAGATCTAAGTGAAGCACTAGAGCAAAAATTATCACGCTCAAAAAGATATAAGTGAAGCACTATGAGCAACTATCAAGCTCAAAAGATATAAGTGAAGCACATAGAGTATTCTATCAAATTCCAAATCATGTATGGCTCTCTCAAAAGGTGTGTACAGCAAGGATGATTGTGGTAAACTAACAAGCAAAGACTCAAATAATACAAGACGCTCCAAGCAAAACACATATCATGTTGGTGAATAAAAATATAGCTCCAAGTAAATTACCGATGGAAGTGGACGAAAGAGGGGATGCCTTCCGGGGCATCCCCAAGCTTTGACTTTTTGGTGTCCTTGGATTATCTTGGGGTGCCATGGGCATCCCCAAGCTTAGGCTCTTGCCACTCCTTGTTCCATAATCCATCAAAAGAATTCACCCAAAACTTGAAAACTTCACAACACAAAACTCAATAGAAATCTCGTGAGCTCCGTTAGAGAAAGAAAACAAAAGACTACTTTAAGGTACTGTAATTAACTCATTCGTTATTTATATTGCTGTTAAACCTACTGTATTCCAACTTCCTTATGGTTTATAAACTAATTTAATAGCCATAGATGCATTGAAATAAGCAAATAACACACGAAAAACAGAATCTGTCAAAAACAGAACAGTCTGTAGCAATCTGTAACTAACGCAAACTTCTGGAACTCTAAAAATTCCAACCAAAATATGACGTACTGGAAAATTTGTTTATTGATCAGCAGCAAAAAGAATCAATGCAAAATCACGTTCCTGTGATTTATTGAATTTTTTCTCGTGAGCGCAAAGTATCTGTTTTTCAGCAGAATCAAATCAACTATCATCATAGCTTATCCTATAGGTTCTACTTGGCACAAACACTAATTAAAACATAAAACCACATCTAAAAAGAAAGTAGAAACAAAATTTAACACTAAACAGGAAAAAAAACAAAGAACACAAAATAAAATTGGGTTGCCTCCCAACAAGCGCTATCGTTTAACGCCCCTAGCTAGGCATAAATAATTTTGATGATGCTCACATGAAAGACAAGAATTGAAGCGCAAAGAGAGCATCATGAAACACGTGACAAACACATCTAGGTCTAACATACTTCCTATGCATAGGCATCTTATAGGAAAACAAATTATCATAGCAAGCAAAAACTAGCATATGCAAGGAAGCGGAAAGAAACAATAGCAATCTCAACATCAAAAGAGGTAATTTAGTAACATGAAAATTTATACAACCATATTTTCCTCTCTCATAATAATTATATGTAGGATCATAAGCAAATTCAACAATATATCTATCACAACACATATACTCAACATGATCCACATGCATACGAAGTTGACACTCTTCCAAAATAGTGGGATCTATATTAACTAAAGTCATGACCTCTCCAAACCCACTTTTATCAAAAAATTCATAAGATTCAACATTCTCCAAATATGTGGGATCTAAAGTTGACACTCTTCCAAACCCACATTCAGTATTATTGTAAACACTATTATCAATCTCATATTCATGAAGGGGCTCAAATAAATTTTCAAGATCGTAAGAAGAATCACCCCAATCATGATCATTGCAACAAGTAGTAGACATGGTAAAACTAGCATCCCCAAGCTTAGGGTTTTGCATATTATTAGCACAATTGGCATCAAGAAAATTTATAGTAAAATCATTGCAATCATGCTTTTTATTCAAAGATCTATCATGAATCGCTTCATAAAGCACTCCATCACAATTTTTAGATTCACCAATTTCAAGCAAAACCTCATAAAGATAATCTAGTGCACTCAACTCACTAGCAATAGGTTCATCATAATTAGATCTCTTAAAGAGATTAGCAAGTGGATGAGGATCCATAAACTTTTAGCAAGCGAAGATGCAAGCAAAAAGAAGGTACAAGGAGACACAAGCAACCATAAGAACGAACGGAAGAAGGGCGAATAAAACGGCAAGGGTGAAGTGGGGGAGAGGAAAACGAGAGGCAAATAATGTAATGCGAGAGATAGGGATTGTCATGGGTACTTTGTATAGTTGACTTGCTTGCGTGAGCCTCCCCGGCAACGGCGCCAGAAATTCTTCTTGCTACGTCTCGAGCTTGCGTTGGATTTCCCCGAAGAGGAGAGGATGATGCAGCACAGTAGCGTAAGTATTTCCCTCAGTTTTTGAGAACAAAGGTATCAATCCAGTAGGAGACCACGCGCAAGTCCCTCGTACCTGCACAAAACGATAGCTACTCGCAACCAACGCTTAGGGGTTGTCAATCCCTTCACGGTCACTTACGAGGGTGAGATCTGATAGAGATAGTATTTTTGGTATTTTTGGTATAAAGATGCAAAGTAAAAAGTAAAAGCAAAGCAAGTAAATAAAGTGATGGAGATTGATATGATGAGAATAGACCCGGGGGCCATAGGTTTCACTAGTGGCTTCTCTCAAGAGCATAAGTATTCTACGGTGGGTGAACAAATTACTGTTGAGCAATTGACAGAATTGAGCATAGTTATGAGGTTATCCAGGCAATGATCATGTATATAGGCATCACGTCCGTGACAAGTAGACCGAAACGATTCTGCATCTACTACTATTACTCCACTCATCGACCGCTATCCAGCATGCATCTAGAGTATTAAGTTAAAAACAGAGTAACGCCTTAAGCAAGATGACATGATGTAGAGGAATAAATTCATGCAATATGATAAATACCCCATCTTGTTATCCTCGATGGCAACAATACAATACGTGCCTTGCAACCCTTTCTGTCACTGGGTAAGGTCACCGCAAGATTGAACCCAAAGCTAAGCACTTCTCCCATTGCAAGAACTACCAATCTAGTTGGCCAAACCAAACGGATAATTCGAAGAGACTTGCAAAGATAACTCAATCATACATAAAAGAATTCAGAGAAGAATCAAATATTTTCCATAGATAAGCTGGATCATAAACCCACAATTCATCGGTTTCAACAAACACACCGCAAAAAGAAGATTACATCGAATAGATCTCCACGAGAGAGGGGGAGAACATTGTATTGAGATCCAAAAAGAGAGAAGAAGCCATCTAGCTACTAACTATGGACCCGAAGGTCTGAAGTAAACTACTCACACTTCATCGGAGGGGCTATGGTGATGATGTAGAAGCCCTCCGTGGTGGATGCCCCCTCTGGCGGAGCTCCGGAACAGGCCCCAAGATCGGATCTCGTGGATACAGGAAGTTACGGCAGTGGAATTAGGTTTTTGGCTCCGTCCCGATCTATTGGGGGTACGTAGGTATATATAGGAGGAAGGAGTACGTCGGTGGAGCGTCAGGGGGCCCACGAGGTAGGGGGGCGCGCCCAGGGAGGGAGGGCGCGCCCCCCACCCTCGTGACCGCCTCTGGTACTCCTTGGAGTAGGGTCCAAGTCTCCTGGATCACGTTCGGTGAGAAGATCACGTTTCCGAAGGTTTCATTCCGTTTGGACTCCGTTTGATATTCCGTTTCTTCGAAACACTGAAATAGGCAAAAACAACAATTCTGGGCTGGGCCTCTGGTTAATAGGTTAGTCCCAAAAATAATATAGAAATGGAAAATAAAGCCCATTATAGTCCAAAACAATAGATAAAGTAGCATGGAGCAATCAAAAATTATAGATACGTTGGAGACGTATCACGGGGTGTCCAGCATCTAGCTCGGACGTCCTTTGGAAGATCCAACCATTGATCGGCTGTGGAATTCCCATATCTACCACCTGCAAAAATTCAGCTCGATCCGACCGTCCGAACTCCGGGAACCTTCCGATTAGTGCATCACTTTTCGTATCTGTTTTCTGCGCGAGAACGAATCTGACCCAAGTTCATCTTCTTTACGAACGGAATTTTGGACACCCTTTTTGAAGGACGTTTTCGTATGGGGTATTGTGTTTTATTCTCAAACACATCCCACTATTATTAAAAGTATTCTTACAATATGAACTTCACCGTCGCGCCGATGTCAAACCAGCCCGACAACATCACTCCACGGCGGCCGACCTGCGTTAGACACGTCGTCTCTTTGTGGAGCCGAGCTCAATTTCTTTGGATCATCATCTCGGCCAGCCGAACAATAGTTCGGCATCGCGAAGGATAAATCGTCACCAACATCGCCGCCCCACGGATTATACGGAGCGGGTACACCGGCATCGCTACGCGATCACTTCATCAAGCCAGCATTGACCACGTCACAAGTTAAGCCCTGCGTCGGCATAGCCGCACTGTTGCTTCTTCAAGCCGATGTCCATCACGCCGAACTACTTCAACACCTCGGCTGACAGGTAGCTGCAATGTCTCCTTACCAACCTGCTCCATCACCTCGGCTAGACCGAGGACTTCGCCATCTCTTCATCAACTTACTTCGGAGACTTCGGCGTCACCAGCCGACCAGCTTCATCACATTAGCTGGACCACGGGCTTCGCCGTGGCGAGCCAATCTTTGCCAGGATTTCCATGCCATCGCTTCATCACCCATCAAGCAATGGGTGTGCGGATCGAGTCCCAATTTTGGGAGTAACCTTTCTTTGGACCGCTACAACAAACAAACAAGGTGCTATTAATCCTAGCATTTTTGCTTGTTTGGGTTTATTTTTCCCAAGGAACTATTACTCTGCTTTGTTCCATCATCTATACACAGGCCTATCGAATGGTGGCCGCATTAATGACGGTTGCGAGGTGGTACGGTCAATTTCGGCGAACACCATATCCAGAACTCGGACCGACCTGTGAATTCGGGCTTTGTCATGCCTTCATTGTGTCACGCCGACGCCCTGCATCGACACTGACCTCGACACTCAGGCCATATCTCTTTCATTATTTACTTCACTTGTATTAAACAAGTAGAAGAATTTTTTTCTTCACATTATTATCTTTATTTGTCATTTCTTTTGGTTTGCACTATTTTATTTGTGCAGCCAATCAACTCAGGCTGAGCCGTGTTGTCGCCTTGGCGCGCCGACCTGCTCCATTACCGCGGCTGGACTGGGGGCTTCATCTTCTCGGAGTGCCAGACTCTCTGCTCGGCCACCTTGGGACCAGCCTGGGGGCTGGAACCCTGTCCCACATCAAGCTCGGACCGCGTCATCAATGCTGAACATATCAACCAGCTAAGTTGCTTTCATGCTTAAAAACTTTCAGTCTTAAATTTTGTTCGGTTTGAAAAAGATTATACTTTTTTGGCAAAAAGTTGCTTGTGAAAAACTTCCCTGTCCAAACTTTGTTTGTGACACACATATTCAAATACCCCGTTTATTTGGGGGCTTCCTTGATGGAGCTTTTACTCTTGCATATGATTATACTTGTACGGCTTCGTTCCTTGTTCGTGTATTACGCCACAATATGCACCATGTTGACTTAAGCGACTTGCAAGCTGGGTTGCCTGGCTCCTGTGCTTACCCCTACATTCCCGATTGTTCGGCTAGGGAGTAAAGGGAGCACCTCTGCGATTGTCACGATCGGTTCATCCGAGCCGGACCTTAGACTGGGTGAAGCCGAAAGCTAGCGCTCTTACTGTTTTCAACAATGGTCGGCACACAACGGAACTCATGAGTACAAAAAATCTATGGCACAAGACTCATAATGACAATGAGCACCGAAGAAAGGTATCGGTGGGGGTACTATTTTCTTCGAAGATGCTTCTTACACTTTGTTAGTAATATAGCATAAGTTCCCTAAGCGCGCTTTGTCTGTTACAGCCTTATGGCCTAATTGCCTAGTTATCGGAAACACCGTCGATACTCTTGACAGGTGGAGTACATAACACTTTTCGGTCCTCGACCGAAGAGGGAGAAGCCGATGGTCGGTTAAGACGCGTATAAAGTTCGGGTGAACACATATATGATATAAGTACTTCGGTACATACAATCATTATACATAAAATTCTTTTTACCCAAGTCACTTGGGGGCTCTCAAATTTATATGAGCTATTTTATAATAAGTGTTCTTCTTCCTAGTCGTTGCAAAGTTTTTTTTCTATCACTCCTTTTTTCGATGCAAGTGTGTGGTCAATAGCCCGATTTCCCTCTCATCCACCTTCGGGATAGGAGATTGAAGCCGTAGGCTGACCCGCTTAAAGTCTTGAGATAGGATGTGTCATGTTAAAGCACGACAGAAGCACAATTTTTTTCTCTAAGACCAATTTTCTGATTGGCACCGAACAATTAATCTAGTTCGGACGTCGAGTTTTTACTGACGTTTTTTAATTTAACAATCCTATGGCACTTTTCAACTATTTGTGTGTTTTCCGCATAAGTCTCGCAGTGCAACGCCGGATACCTTTAGAGATTCGGCAAAAATTCTTGGATATTGCTATATATGCATCAGTTTCAAATTGTGTCTTCGGTCGATAGTTGGGTTGCCCGGCTCCTGTGCTTGCCTCCTACATTCCGCTTTGTTCGGTTAGGTGTGCAAAAGGATAACCACTGCGATTGTGCTTCCAGCTCGCATGGTTAAGCACCTCGGTGGAGAAAGCCGAAAACTGACTGCCATAACAAAGCATAAACCGGTCAGTGATCCGATGGCTATATTAAATGATGGGCCGTTCATAACATTGGCCGAAGTGTTTACGGCTTGACCTCGGCTGTCGCCAAACACTAAGCAGGGGGCTACTTGCTCGCCTCCCAACTTTAAGCTCCTATGACTAAGTGAAAGTTATAAAGCTCGTATATCTGATTGCCTTGTTTCCGCCAACACAACCACCTTCGGGCACCGAGACGTCAGCTAAGGGTTGTTTTGTTATTTCGGAAACACCCTGTGTAGCATCTACAAGGGGGTAGAAGCCGATGATGGGCCACTTTCAGATTATAAACGGTCACAACGGAAGTGAAAATTTGGGTTCATCTAGACCACAGAGTTTGGAAGCTTTTCCCGAACTAAAATCCTCAGTATTTTCCTCCCACATTGATCGGAGCTGAGGTTTCATGATCATGCTTAGCATGACAACCCAAAGAAAGGAACCGATAGTGGGACTATTTTCTTTGGACGATGTTTCTTATGTTAAAAAATAATATAACATGTCTCTCTGTGTACCTTTGTTTATAAAACCGTATGGTCGGATTGCCTTGTTTGCCACAAATCTTTGCCCTCATAAAGGCTTTATAAAGTGGGACAAACACTCCCTGGCTACTGGCCGAGGAGGTTGAAGCCGATGGCCGGTCGACAAAGTTTTGTACAATGCGGATGCGAGCATTGATGATGCAAAGTACTTGGATACATAGAATCATTACACATAATTTGTGATTTTACTTTGGATATCGATCCTTAATTTGGCCACCCGTGCCCACACTAAGGCTCGGGGGCTATTGGGCTTCGTGTTTATTATTTACACATATTAAAGGGGTACATTGATCCCCTGATCTAGTGTCGCCACCCGACCAGTGTCTCTGGGTTACTGCATTGACAATCCAATGCAGAAAATTTAAAGTGCAGTATAGTTTTCGAGGAGATTATTATCCTCAGGATGGTCGGCCGCACCCAACCTAAGTCTCGAAGACTTTGCACACCGCGTTTCTATTCCTATGTATGCTGCCGAGCTAGGAATTGATCCCCAGGTCGATTTCGCCCATCGGCCTGAGTCTCAGGGGCAACTAGGATCAGCGGTTTGATGTTTTCCTTCAGGTACATCTTGGGTTTTAGACCGACGCACATACCTTGAGGGCTACTGGCTATATTTCTCAGCAGAGAATAAATTGCACCAATCAAAAAATCAGCCCGCAGTCAGGGGTGGTGCACCACCTCGGAAGTAGTTCGGCATTAAGCTCAGGCGCCAGTTGCTGGCTCCATAGAGGGCATTTCCGACATTAAGCTCGGCTAAACTCCTTCAACTTTTTGGACCCAGATGATCTATGACATCTCGGATATAGTCCGGCGTTGGAGCTCGGATACAGTCTGGCGTTCGAGCTTGGACACAGTCCGGCGTTAGAGCTTGGATATATTCCGGCGTTGGAGCTCGGAAGCAGTTCGGTGTTGGTGCTTGGCTGCAAAATATACCTCGAATGCAATCCGGCGTTGGAGCTCGGACGCAAGAGGACGCTGCCGCCCGGGAATAACTTCAAACCTGAAGTGCGGCATAATAATAACAAGGCATTGATAAAGGCCGGAAACTTAAAGGGGCTCCTCGGATACCCGACATATAAACTCCTCAGATTTATTTCACAATCCTCAAGATTGAAGATGAGAAGATTTGTTGAACCAGTTTTGAAGACCGACGACCGAAGATGAAGAACAGTTCGGAAGAATCGAGGAGCATCCCCAACTTGAAGACCGGTTCAGGGGGCTACTGACGGTGTCCTGGACTAGGGGGTACTCACCACGTTGTCCCCCGATCAGTTAGATTGGGCCGAGGTCCCCCGTGGCCATATACTCATGGGCCAGTTCGCACAGTTGCCGCATACAAGGAAGATTCCACAAGACTTGGTGATCAAGACAAGGACTCCTCCCCCACCGGCGTATTCGGCTAGGACTCTTGTTATCCTAGGCCTCTGGTACATTATATAAATCGAGGCCAGGCTAGTCGATAGATTATTATGACATTACTCATCACACCTCTAGGGTTTAGACCACAACATATGATCTCGAGGTAGATCAACTCTTGTAACTCCTATACTCATTATAGTCAATCAAGCAGCATGTAGGGTATTATCTCATCAAGAGAGCCCGAAGCTGGGTAAAATCCCGTGTTCATGTTACCATTGATCCTAAGACGCACTGCTTGGGATCCCCTACCCGAGATCCACCGGTTTTGACACCGACACTGACTTCATCGCAGAGAAAACACTTGTCACCTCAGCTCACTAGACTAGTAAGATCTCACAGTGATTTGCAAGGAATTAACTAAATGATATGCAATGAATTGGATGCAGGAAATGCAGGGCAAACAGAAAAAGAAGAAATCTAGATGAAGTTTTTTTTGAAAGGGGAAACAAACATGCATGAGTCACCTATGTTAGAGTATATTGACTTAGGAGTCAAGTGAGATCACTTGATCATAGGTCATACTCATCGTTTAAGCTCAAAATGGGGTTACTATTTTTCATTTAAGCATCTTGATGTATTCACATCTTGTCGAGTTGCTTTAACTCATGTCTCGGAGTAAAGCTTCTCTAAGATGGAATGACATACCTTGGGTGATGGTGTTGATCATGTAGTTGAACTTGTGTGGGTTGCTCAAGGTTGATGTAGCTCATCAAGTGTTGGGAGCACCACTTGGAATTTGAGTTCATGTACCTACATGGGTTAGTTCTTGCAAGGAAGAGCACTTGTGCATCCAAAAATGACAATCATGAAACTCAACATAGAATTTGTCAAAGGATATGTTCGAATGGTTCCGTGCTTCGTTGTCTTCAACCACCATAGTGTAGAGACTTGGTGATGTAGAGATTGCTCAAGATATGAGTAGGTTACAATCTCATGGAATTTGATTCAACCAAGTACCTACATGGGTTAGAAAACATGCAAGATGCAAATATATCCAAGACATAAGATTATCATCATAAGAGATATATCAAGGATTAGTCTTAAGCTCGTGTCTTGCATGTACCCAATGGAGTTTCTACTCCAAGTTTGAAGCATCAATGATGTTCAATTCACCTCTTAACCCGCAAAACACTTTCTCATCAAGTGGTTTAGTGAAAATATCCGCTAATTGCTTTTCGGTGCGAACATGCTTAAGATTAATGTCACCCTTAGCAACATGATTTCTAATGAAATGATGATGAACTTCTATATGCTTAGTTCGAGAATGTTGCACAGGATTATGAGCAATTTTGATAGCACTTTCATTGTCACAAAGTAATGGAACATGTTTCACATATATCCCATATTCTTTAAGAGTTTGGGTCATCCAAAGTAATTGAGCTCAACATGAACCAGCGACAATGTATTCCGCTTCGGCGGTGGATAAGGATACCGAGTTTTGTTTCTTGGAAGACCAAGACACAAGAGATCTACCAAGGAATTGACAAGTACCCGAAGTGGACTTTCTATCAACCTTGTCTCCGGCATAGTCTGAGTCGGAGTAGCCAACAAGATCGAAAGAGGCCCTCTTAGGATACCAAATGCCAAAATTTGGCGTATGAATTAAGTATCTCACTATCCTTTTCACAGCCTTAAGATGACATTCTTTAGGAGCAGCTTGATATCTTGCACACATGCACGCACTTAGCATAATATCGGGACGTGAAGCACATAGGTATAACAATGAACCAATCATAGAGCGATAAACCTTTTGATCAACCGGTTCACCGTCTTTGGTCAAATCAAGATGTCCACTAGTAGGCATGGGTGTAGACATACCTTTGCATTCTTGCATATTGAACTTCTTGAATACGTCCTTAGTGTACTTCGTTTGAGAGACAAAAGTACCTTCCTTAGTTTGCTTGATTTGCAACCCAAGAAAGAATTTGAGTTCACTCATCATTGACATCTCAAACTTCTCCGACATTAGCTTTCCAAACTTCTCACTAAAATGAGGGTTAGTTGATCCAAATATAATATCATCAACATAAATTTGGCATACAAATAATTATCCATTAACCCTTTTAGTAAAAAGTGTAGAATCAATTTTCCCAATTTCAAAGCCTTTTTCAATAAGGAACTTGGTTAAGCATTTGTACCAAGCTCTAAGAGCTTGTTTAAGACCATAAAGAGCTTTGCGTAGTTTGTAGACATGATTGGGTTTCTTAGGATTGATAAAGCCGGGAGGTTGTTTAACATAAACTTCCTCCTCTATTTCACCGTTTAGAAAAGCACTTTTAATGTCCATTTGGTATAAGGTGATATCATGGTGATTAGCATAGGCAAGTAAGATGTGAATGGACTCAAGTCTAGCAACGGGAGCATAAGTCTCACCATAGTCCATACATTCGACCTGTGTGTAGCCTTGGGTGACGAGACGTGCTTTGTTGCGAACTACTTGTCCATCTTCATCTTGCTTGTTGCGAAACACCCATTTGGTACCGATGATGTTGTGGTTGTTGTCGGGCTTCTCAACCAATGTCCAAACTTGATTTCTCTCAAAGTTGTGTAGCTCTTCATGCATAGCATTTATCCAATCCGGATCTCCCAATGCTTCTTCGACCTTCATAGGTTCAATGCTAGAAATGAATGAATAGTGTTCACAAAAGTTAGCTAAACGAGTTTTAGAGCGAGTGATTCTCCCGGTTTGGATATCATTGTAGATTTGCTCGACGGGATGGTCTTTAGCAACTCTAGCTCAAACTCGTGAAAGCTTTTGCTTGGCTCTTGGTTGAACATCTTCTTCATCTTGTTCTTCTTCTTGGCCTTCTTCATTATTGGCGTTGTCGTTATCTTGTCGTGGTGGAGAAGGAGGTTGTTGACGTTCTTGATGTACTTCCTCGTTCTCTTCATCTTGGTGTGTCCCACTTGTGGATGCTTTCGTATCAACTCTTGGTTCACCTTGTCGTGAAGCAAAAGCTTCCACTTGGACGGACGAGGTACTCTCCTTCACCTCCGTTGGACGAATCTTGCCAATAGACAAGTCTTGGATTGCTTCCGAGGGGTCTTTGTCTCCTACATAAATTGGCAATTGTTCTACTTGTGAGCCGTTAGATTCATCAAACTTCACGTCTACCGTCTCTTCAACCTTTCAGGTGAAATTGTTGTAGACACGGTATGTGTGAGAGTTTGAGCCATAACCAAGTAGGAAACCTTCATGAGACTTAGGAGCAAATTTAGAACGACGATGCTTATCAAGAATGTAGCACTTTGAGTCGAATACTCGAAAGTATCCAACTTGGGGTTTGTTACCGGTGAGAAGCTCGTATGCCATCTTGCCGAGTAGCTTGTGAAGATACAAGCAATTTGTTGCATGACAAGCTGTCTCAACTGCTTCTGCCCAAAAGTGCTTCGGCGTCTTGTACTCATCAACCATCGTTCTTGCCATTTTGATGAGCGTCCAGTTCTTCCTCTCAACAACTCCATTTTGTTGAGGTGTGTATGTAGCTGAGAACTCATGTGAAATCCCTTCTTCGTCAAGAAAGGTGTCCACATTTGCGGTCTTGAACTCCGTTCCGTTGTCACTGCGAACCTTCTTGATCTTCACTTCAAACTAATTTTGAGCCTTCCTGGCAATGTTTTTGAAGATCTTTTGGACCTGCGATTTGTCATCGAGAAAGAACACCCACGTAAATCTTGAAAAATGATCAACTATAACTAGACCAAAAGAATTTCCACCGAGACTTTTGTAAGCGTTGGGACCAAAAAGATCCATGTGAAGTAGCTCAAGTGGCCTCCTTGTGGTCATGATGTTCTTCACGGGATGCCTTCCTCCAACCTGTTTACCTGCTTGACAAGCACTGCAAAGTCTATCCTTATCAAATATGACATTGTTAACACCAAGGATATGATTCCCTTTAATAAGCTTGTCAAGGTTTCTCATGCCAACGTGACCTAGTCGTCTATGCCATAACCAACCTTTAGAGGATTTAGCAATGAAGCAAGTTCTAGGTTGAGCCTTTTTAGTGAAATCAACAATGTAAAGATCACCTCTACGTATACCGGTAAAGACCATTTTATGATTGTCTCTACGAAACACTTGGCAATCTACTTCAGTAAATAGGACATTGAAACCGAAATCAGCAAGTCTAGATACTGAAAGTAAGTTGTAGCCAAGAGATTCAACGACCATAACATTCTGAATGGAGCTGTCATGTGAGATGGCCACCTTACCGAGGCCAACCACCTTACCCTTTGAGTTGTCACCGAAAGTGACATACTTTCGAGGACCATCATTTTCAGCAAGCTCACGAAACATGTCTTTATCTCCGGTCATGTGATCGGTACATCCACTGTCAAGAACCCATTCCTTTCCTCCTGCCATATATCCCTGAAGGTTTGCCATAAGACCAAAGTGTCACATTGCATCATCGAGATCAAAGTCATCATCATCATCCTCATCATAGTATCCATGTTCAACATCGTCATGTGGTGGATCAATTCCTAGTGAGGGTGATCCATTAGTATGAGTTTGACAATAATCTCCTCTATGAAGTCTAGTAGCTTCGGAAATAATATCGCTAATAATTCCAACATTTCCTTTGGCACGCATAAGATTTGTAAGTTCAAATAGGCAATTACCAAACATAGGATCATTGGAATTCATATTACTCAAGGCAATAGACTTATGAAGAATTTCATCCAGATTTTTCAAAGAATAATCAGGAAATAGTTCCTCAAGAAATTTCCATATGGTGTAGGCACACGCAAGAGTAGGCAGTTTTCCAAACAAGTTTCTAGGCAAGCCTCTAGTGATAAGATTAACAGTTCTAACATTCCTAATCATGTCAATCGACTCATCAAGGGTAGGATGCATAGGATCAACATAGGGTGCACAAGGACTAGCAATGTACTTGTTCAAATGATATTGATTGAAAATTACAAGCATCTCATTTTTCCATTCATGAAAATATTCTCCATCAACTATAGGCACTTGATGTCTAAGACTCCCCAAAGTAGACTCATCCATCTTCCTCCAATGGTGATTAAACCAAAGCAATGGAGACCAAAGCTCTGATACCACTTGTAGGATCTTGAGAAGTAAGTCTAGAGGGGGGGGTGATTAGACTACTTGACCAATTAAAAACATAACCTTTTCCCAATTTTAATCTTTGGTAGATTTTAACTATCTTAGCATAAGTCAAGCAATCTTCACACAATTCAAGCAAGCATGCAAAGAGTATATGAGCAGCGGAAAGTAAAGCATGCAACTTGCAAGAATGCAAAAGGAAGGGTTTGGAGATTTCAAACGCGATTTGGAGACACGGTGATTTTTGAGCCGTGGTTCCGATAGGTGGTGCTATCGTACATCCACGTTGATGGAGACTTCAACCCACGAAGGGTAACGGTTGCGCGAGTCCATGGAGGGCTCCACCCAAGAAGGGTCCACGAAGAATCAACCTTGTGTATCCCACCATGGCCGTCGCCCATGAAGGACTTGCCTTACTAGCGGTAGATCTTCATGAAGTAGGCGATCTCCTTGCCCTTACAAACTCCTTGGTTCAACTCCACAATCTTGTCGGAGGCTCCCAAGTGACACCTAGCCAATCTAGGAGACACCACTCTCCAAGAAGTAACAAATGGTGTGTAGATGATGAACTCCTTGCTCTTGTGCTTCAAATGATAGTCTCCCCAACACTCAACTCTCTCTCACAGGATTTGGATTTGGTGGAAAGAAGATTTGAGTGGGAAGCAACTTGGGGAAGGCTAGAGATCAAGATTCATATGGTAGGAATGGAATATCTTGGCCTCAACACATGAGTAGGTGGTTCTCTCTCAGAAATGGTAAGTTGGAAGTGTAGGTTTGTTCTGATGGCTCTCTCCATGAATGAAGAGGAGGTGGAGGGTTATATATAGCCTCCACACAAAATCTAACCGTTACACACAATTTACCAATCTCGGTAGGACCGAATCAACAAACTCGGTCAGACCGATTTAGTAAACCTAGTGACCGTTAGGGTTTTCGGTGGGCCCGACATGCAACTCGGTAGGACCGATATGGTTAGGGTTAGGGCATAACGTAATCTCGGTGCGATCGATTACACAAACTCGGTGAGACCGATTTTGGTAATAAGCTAACCAAAGAGTTGGTCAGGTAAACTCGGTGGGACCGGTTCGCTCTTTTCGGTGAGACCGAAATGTTATGAAAAGGAAACAGAGAGTTTACATTGCAATCTCAGTGGGACCGATCGCTCATCTCGGTTAGACCGAAACATTACGAAGGGAAATAGAGAGATTACAATCCCATCTTGGTGAGACCGAGATCCCTATCAGTGAGACCGATTTTCCTAGGGTTTGTGGCAGTGGCTATGACATCTGAACTCGGTGGCGCCGGATAGAAAGAATCGGTGGGGCCGAGTTTGACTTTAGGTTAAGGTCTGAAAGCACAAGTGCTCCCTGGGTGGTTTTGGTAATTAATGTCAACATATCTCTTGTTGGACTAACACATCTATCTAGTATGTTTCAGATAAGTTCAACAATGGAGTGGCATGGACTAAAGGATGTGGAACCCCTTCAAGATGCTAAGAACAAAGGATTGGCTCAAGCTTCAAGCTCAAGACTCTTCATTTTATATTTTAGTGATCCAAGATCACATTTAGTCTATAGGAAAAGCCAATACTATCAAGAGGGGATGAGGTGTTGCTTAATGGCTTGCTTGCTCAAAGTGCTTAGTGATATGCTCCAAAGCCCTCAACTACTTCCTCACATCCACATATGAGCTAAACCTAAAGTCAAACTCGGCCCGATTCTTTCTATCCGGCGCCACCGAGTTCAGATGTCATAGCCACTGCCAAAAACCCTAGGCAAATCGGTCTCACCGATAGGGATCTCGGTCTCACCGAGATGGGGTTGTAATCTCTCTGTGTATGTCTATTACCAAAATCGGTCTCACCGAGTTTGAGTAATCGGTACTACCGAGATTACAATGCAAACTCTCTAGTTAACTTATTACCAAAATCAGTCCCACCGATTTTGTGTAATCGGTCCCACCGAGTTTGCCTGACCAACTCTCTGGTTAGCTTATTACCAAAATCGGTCTCACCAAGTTTGTGTAATCGGTCTCACCGAGATTACGTTATGCCCTAACCCTAACCATATCGGTCCTACCGAGTTGCATGTCGGTCCCACTGAAAACCCTAACTCTCACATTGTTTACTAAATCGGTCTTAGCGAGTTTGTTGATTCGGTCCCACCGAGATTAGTAAATTATGTGTAATAGTTAGATTTTGTGTGGAGGCTATATATACCCCTCCACCTCCTCTTCATTCATGGAGAGAGCCATCAGAACAAACCTACACTTCCAACTTACCATTTCTGAGAGAGAACTACCTACTAATGTGTTGAGGCCAAGATATTCCATTCCTACCATATGAATCTTGATGTCTAGCCTTCCCCAAGTTACTTTCCACTCAAATCTTCTTTCCACCAAATCCAAATCCGGTGAGAGAGAGTTGAGTGTTGGGGAGACTATCATTTGAAGCACAAGAGAAAGGAGTTCATCATGAACACACCATTTGTTACTTCTTGGAGAGTGGTGTCTCCTAGATTGGTTAGGTGTCACTTGGGAGCCTCCGAAAAGATTGTGGAGTTGAACCAAGGAGTTTGTAAGGGCAAGTAGATCGCCTACTTCATGAAGATCTACTGCTAGTGAGGCAAGTCCTCCGTGGGTGACGGCCATGGTGGGATAGACAAGGTTGCTTCTTCGTGGACCCTTCTTGGGTGGAGCCCTCCGTGGACTCGTGCAGCCGTTACCCTTCATGGGTTGAAGTCTCCATCAATGTGGATGTACGATAGCACCACCTATCGGAACCACGGCTCAAAAATCACCGTGTCTCCAAATTGCGTTTGAAATCTCCAAACCCTTCCCTTTACATTCTTGCAAGTTGTATGCTTTATTTTCTGCTGCTCATATACTCTTTGCATGCTTTGCTTGAATTGTGTTAAGATTGCTTGACTTGTGCTAAGTTTGCTAAAATCTGCCAAAGACTAAAGTTGGGAAAAGGTTAAGTTTTTATTTGCTCAAGTAGTCTCATCACCCCCCTCTAGACATACTTCAAGGTCCTACAAGTGGTATCAGAGCTTTGGTCTCCATTTGCTTTGATTTCCATAGCTTTTGGTGGTCATAGCCTTGGTTTCACAACCTAGGAGAGTATGGCGTCTAGCGAGGGAAACTATCACCGCAGAGGTCCTTACTTTGATGGTACTAATTTTGCTAGTTGGAAGCATAAAATGAAAATGCATATTCTTGGACATAACCCCGCCGTTTGGGCTATTGTTTGTGTTGGCTTGCAAGTTGAATTCTTTGATGGGAGAGAACCGATTCGTGAAGCTACCGCGGAAGAGTTGAAGATGCTATAATACAATGCTCAAGCTTGTGATGTTCTCTTCAATGGATTGTGCCCCGAAGAATTCAACAAAATCAGCTGTCTTGAGAATGCAAAGGAAATTTGGGATACTTTGATTGACATGCACGAAGGTACCGACTCCGTTAGGGAATCCAAATTGGATGTGCTTCAAAGTCAACTCGACAAGTTCAAAATGAAGGATGGTGAAGGCGTTGCTAAAATGTACTCTAGGCTTGATCTCATCACAAATGAGATTGCCGGCTTAGGAAGTGAAGAGATGGCCGACAAATTCATTATCAAGAAGAAGATCCTAAGAGCCTTGGATGGAAAATATGATACCGTGTGCACATTGATCCAAATGATGCCCAATTACAAAGATCTCAAGCCAATGGAAGTCATTGTAAGAATTGTTGCTCATGAGATGTCACTCAAGGATAAGGAAGAGCTCCACAATAAGTCAAGTGGTGCTTACAAAGCCTCATGTGAAGCTCCCACATCATCAAGTGAGAAACAAACCTTCAATGAAGAATTGAGCGTAATGGTGAAGAACTTCGACAAATTCTACAAGAGTAGAAGCAAAGAAAGAAGTTCCAAGTCAAGGTCCTACAATGAGAAAAGATCTTCCAGTCGAGAGCAAAATTGCTACAACTGTGGAAGACCCGGACACTATTCCAATGAGTGTACGGCTCCATACAAAAGAAGAGAAGAATCACTGCCAAGGGAGAGAAGGAGTAGAGATGATCGTTATGAACGAAGAACATCCCGGAGAAACATGATTCAGAAAGGAAGGACAAGTCATCAAAGAGCTACACAAAACGAAGACATCCAGCTCATTTTGGTGAATGGGTATCCGGTTCCGACTCTGAACATCACTCCGAGAGAAGCTATCACTCCGACTTCGAACATACTCAAGATGAAGGTGTTGCCGGTCTAGCACTTGTGCCAACCAACTCCCACGACATATTTGATTCACCAAATGAAGGACTTGGAAGTTGCTTCATGGCTAAGGGCCCAAAGGTAACACATCCCGAGTTTGTTGATTTCAATAGTGATGAAGATGACTTGCTAGGTGATGATGGTTTACTTGTTGACAACTCTAGTGATGAATACTATGATGAAACGTCAATTAATCATGCTAATCAAGATAAAACGAATGACGATGATAAGGAGAAGATTGAGCTCCTAACTAAAGAACTAAACACTCTCAAGTTAGCTCATGAAACTATCTTAGGGGATCATCAAGAACTTTTAAGGACTCATGAAAAGTTACGCTTTGAAAAGCTCAACCTTGAGCAAGAGCATGAGTTCTTAAAGGCAATCAATGATGATCTTCACAAGAAAAGTTCTTCTTACATTGCCAAGCGTTTACTCTTATCAACCTACATGCCTCAAGTCAAGTCTAGTAACAAAAAGAAGAAGGATTCTTCCTCTAGTAGTAATAATCATCATGCTAAATCCAATATTGTTGCTTCTAGTAGTTCTCTTGATTCCACTAATGATTCTCTTAGCCAAGTTGCACTTGAGCAAGAAAATAGCTTATTGAAGGGAATTATAGAGAAAGGTGTTTACAAGAGCCTTGCCGGGAGTAAGCAATTCGAATAAATTGTACGCAAGCAACTTTCACATCTTGCACTAGTTCAAGGAGTCACAAACCCTCTTGTTGGTAAGACAAGGGACAAGGTAACCTAATGCTTTGATAGACATCATCTTGTGTGTGCTTCACTCTATGTCTATGGATATCCTTGTTTGTTCCTTGTGGGACTAACCCGTGAAGGTATTGAAAGTGCAACTCACTCCAAAGGATTGCTCCAAATGAACTACATCAACATTGAGCATCCACATCTTCAACACCTACATGAAGTCATCATCGACAAAACCCAAGGTTAGTTCATCCCTCTATAGGGGGGATCTCACATCTAGGGGGATCTTTACTCTAAGAATTGAGCTAAAGCAACTCTAATGGTGTGAACACATCAATGCATTATGTAAAAGTGGTAACCCCACTTGAGCTTAAGCGATGAGTATGACCTATGATCAAATATTCTCATTTGACTCCTAAGTCAATATACTCATATATAGATGACCTAGTCATCGCCAATTTCTTGATAGATGCTAGAATTGGTTGTGCATGCTTTGCCACATATTTAATTTGTCATTTTATTGTGTGAGCATGCTGATTGAATATTTTAATCATACAAGGACATCCACTTGTAGTTTTGCTTGTTTGGCTTCTTTTTCTTTGGCCAAGTGGATGGACAAGAATGCCTAAGAACCTTCTCTAGCTATCTATGCTTTTCTTGTCTCAAACTCCATTCATGCTACATCACAAAATTTGATCAAGTCAGATTCGAACCACTCTGTGTGAGGAGCACTCAGAGTCCCCGATTCGTCATAGACTTAAACTTCCAAAACTTCTTTGTGCGTTTCGGTCTGACCGATTCTTCCATTTCAATCATACCGAGATCACTAAGTCAATCTAGGTTTTCAATCTCAGTGCAACCGATTTGAACATTTTGGCCTCACCGAGTTGCAGTAACTGCTTGCAGTAATGCATCTCGGTGCCACCGAGTTGTTGCACTCGGTCACACCGACAGGGTCAGGCTATATATACCCAAGGGCAAATTTTTTGGAAATTTCTCTGAACGGTTTTCGCCCGCGCTCAGCCCGCTCTGCCTCCAAGGTCTCCAGATCGTTCTCCTCATCGCCAGTCGCCTCCCGCCGCTGGTCTCCGCCGCCGTGAACAGGAATCTCCACCGTCGTTGCCGCTCTAGCGAGTCCATTGCCGAGCTAGGGTATGCACTTGATCATTGTGCTATTCCAATCTGATTCCTAGCACATTGTGTTTGTCATGAACTTGCCACGATTGAAACTATCTCATCTAGTCAAAACTATCCGTAGATTAGGTTTGGATTGAAAATTTAGGGTTAGGTTTCCGCCGAAACCATCTCAGACCCACCGAGTTGTAGGAATCGGTTCCACCGATTTGGCTAAGGCCATTGCACTTGTGCTTCTCGGTCTGACCAAGAATTGCAAATCGGTGTGACCGATTTCAGAACTTTGTGAAACCCTAGCAGTCTTGGTGCCACCGAACTGTGACTCAGTCTGACCGAGTTCACTAGTTTAGGTCCCTAAAGCTGCTTCGGTATCACCGAGTTCACAATCCGAAATGCTTTCTGTGGAAGACTAAAACTAAGTTTTTAACTCAATCTTTTGCAAAAACCTCTGTATTTTGTGATGCTTATCCTCTCTATCTCATCTATATCTATTCACAGGGTCAGCAGTCAGTGTTTGCAACATGTCTGATCAAAGTGACAGCTAAAACAGGGAAGAGGAGCAGGTTCCTATGAGTGAGGGCACTAGTCCCTCTAGTTCCTCAGATGAGGGCAGCAGGAGCACCCCAAGCAACTTAACCAAAGCCGCCATAAGGAACAGGAAGAAGAAAACCTCAGACTCTGAGGATGAAGACTATGTGGCAGAAGAGGATGAGGCCACCTCCAGGAAAGTGCTCAAGAAGGAGTATGGCACTGCTGCAGCCACCAAGCTAGGTTTGAACAGGAAAGTCCCTGCCAAGAGGACTCCTATGCTGAAAGTCAGAGCATCAACTCAGGAAACTGAGAGATCAGAACCTAAGGAGCCAGAAGTGGTTGAAAATAAGAGGAAGGCAAGGGTCAAGAAGACCATGGCCAGGGTTGTTGGGAAGCCTTGCATGATGGAAGAGGAAGAAGAAGAAGCTGCTGCTTCAGCTCCCAAAGCTCAGAAGCTCATGGGTGATGCCATAAGGTCAGGGGCTGCTTCATCAAAGCCCAAAGAAGCACCTAAGGCTGCTTCCAAGCCCAAGACTGCACCAAAGAGGAATACCAGGAACACCCCAACTCCTGAAAAGAAGAAGGCCCCAGTGCCTGAAGTTGCTGCAGAAGAAGAAGAAGATGAAGAGCATGTTCTGAGGAAGCTGAAGCCTAAAATTCCAGATCATAACGATGCTCATCCTGTGGCTGAAAACATGAAGCTGAGAAAGGATGCAGGACTTAGACAGTGGAGGTTGACTGATCCTTATGTAGTCAGGAGGAGAACTGCTGTAGACTACAGGTTCCATACGAAGGAACAGCAGGACTTCAATGAGATTGTGCTGCTGGACAAGAAACCAATAGTTTGTGATATAAGATGGGTCGATTGGAAATACATCAAGGAGAATGAGGAGCACTACCCATGAGTGCTTGACAACTTCAAGGGTTGTGGGGTGGATGACTTTGTTGGGCAGAAGCTCACAAAGTGGAATGTTGAGCTCATAATGCAATTCTACTCCACAGCACACTTCTATCCAGATGGCAGAATAGTTTGGATGTCTGAAGGTACAAGGTACCAGTCCACAATTGAAGAATGGGACAATCTGATCAATGCACCAAAGGAGAAAGCATATGACTTGGATGTCTATTCCAAGAAGAAAATGGATCACAACTCTATGGCACATATGTACAAGGAGATCCCAGATGATGCTCTTGAGACTCACAAGTTTGGACCTTCTGTCAGGACTGCCAACCATCAACTAGATCCTCAGGCACACTCTCTTGCCCAAGTCAGGTGATCATAACATGTTCAGAGGCCATGCTATTAATCTGCTACACTTGTTTGATGTGCCTCAAAAGTTCAAGGTCATGAGCCTCATTGTTGAAACAATCAAGAGGACAGCTGCAGACCAGAAGAGAAGTTGTGGGTATGCCCCACAGATCCAGGAGCTGATTAACTCCAAGATGGGCACTGGCACTTACTTGTTGGACAAGGAACACATGCCTATCTATCCAGACTTTGAGGACAACCAAGTGGTTATGGATGAAAATGAACCATCTTCAGTGCAAGAACAAGCGAAGAAGGAGAAGGCAAAGACTGAGAAGGCTGCCAAGATGCCAACAATTGATGAGGCGTCTGAGTACTTCCTGAAGAGCAAACAAGACCAACTTGGTTACTTGATAGCATCCACTCGGAGGTTTGAGAAAGGGTTGGCCACCCTAACTCAAAACTAGGAGAGCCTGGAGAGGATCATGGAGCAGAAGTTCTATGACTTGGATGTGAAAGTAACTGAGATCCAGTCTGTTGTTGAGCAACTCCAAGATGATATGCATGAGAGGAAGGGGGAGACAACCACTAAGGCATTTGCTAGAGTGCCTAGAGCTCAGAGATCAGCTGTTGTGCCTGTGACAGACACAAGAGCAACATCATCTGCACCTGCTACAGCTTCAGTGCCACCAGCTCCAGCATCTACTCCACCAGCTCCAACTTCATCAACTGATGCCTTCGTCCTTGGAGTCATATCTACACCGCCACATCAATACCAAGCCTGAGAGACGACATATCACTATGCATTTTCTAGGAACTTTTTGGTAACTTGTTGCCAAAGGGGGAGAAAAATGTATAGATCATAGGCTTTGAGAGAGAGAGTTTGCTTTTGTTCTCTCTTGTCTTCGTGGTTGAACTTTATTTGCTTTCGCTTGCTTGAGATACTTTATTGCCTGTGTGATACAATGATGATCATGTGTTTGATCATATGCTACATTAATGCTTGTTGGATGACATTATCCATTTTATCTCTATACAATCATTCACTTTGCTTGGTGATGAGTGCATGTATTTTGAATATTATCATTTTGAGCGCTCCACCAAGATGTATGTGACATGGGAGAGTAACTCATGAACCTAACTCTATGTGCATTTGCAGTCCAACGCAAATCTTAAACTATGCACAAACTTAGGGGGAGCTCTCACTTTTCACATACTTCTCAAAGAGACGATGTTTTCAATCTCATTTGTCGAAGCTTTGATCTATATGTTGTCATCAATTACCAAAGGGAGATATTGAAAGTGCAACTATCCCTAGGTGGTTTTGGTAATTCCTAACAACATATAGCTCATTGAGCTAATATTATTCCAAGACAAATATTTCAGGAAAGCTCAATGAATGGCATGGCATGGATGAGAAAAGTGGATCCCTCAAAATACCAAGGATAAAAGGATTGGCTCAAGCTTCAAGCTCAAGACTCTACATTTTATATTTTAGTGATCCAAGATCACATTGAGTCTATAGGAAGAGCCAATACTATCAAGGAGGGATGAGGTGTTGCTTAATGAGTTTCTTGCTTCATAAGTGCTTAGTGATATGCTCCAAAACCCTCAACTACTTTCCCACATCCACAAATGACCTAAACCTAAAATCAAACTTGGCCCCACCGATTCTTTCTTTCCGGCGCCACCGAGTTCAGATGTCATAGCCACTGCCACAAACCCTAGGCAAATCGGTCTCACCGATAGGGATCTCGGTCTCACCGAGATGGCATTGTAATCTCTCTGTTTCCCTTCATAACGTTTCAGTCTAACCGAGATGAGCGATCGGTCCCATCGAGATTGCAATGTAAACTCTCTATTTCCTTTTCGTAACATTTCGGTCTCACCGAAAAGAGCGAACCGGTCCCACCGAGTTTACCTGACCAACTCTCTGGTTAGCTTATTACCAAAATTGGTCTCACCGAGTTTGTGTAATCGGTCTCACCGAGATTACGTTATGCCCTAACCCTAACCATATCGATCCTACCGAGTTGCATGTCGGTCCCATCGAAAACCCTAATGGTCACTAGGTTTACTAAATCGGTCTGACCAAGTTTGTTGATTCGGTCCTACCGAGATTGGTAAATTGTGTGTAATGGTTAGATTTTGTGTGGAGGCTATATATACCCCTCCACCTCCTCTTCATTCCTGGAGAGAGTCATCAGAACAAACCTACACTTCAAACTTACCATTTCTGAGAGAGAACCACCTACTCATGTGTTGAGGCCAAGATATTCCATTCCTACCATATGAATCTTGATCTCTAGCCTTCCCCAAGTTGCTTTCCACTCAAATCTTTTTCCACCAAATCCAAATCCTATGAGAGAGAGTTGAGTGTTGGGGAGACTATCATTTGAAGCACAAGAGCAAGGAGTTCATCATGAACACACCATTTGCTACTTCTTGGAGAGTGGTGTCTCCTAGATTGGCTAGGTGTCACTTGGGAGCCTCCAACAAGATTGTGGAGTTGAACCAAGGAGTTTGTAAGGGCAAGGAGATCGCCTACTTCATGAAGATAGTGAGGCAAGTCCTTAGTGGGTGACGGCCATGGTGGGATAGTCAAGGTTGCATCTTTGTGGACCCTTCTTGGGTGGAGCCCTCTATGGACTCAAGCAGTCGTTACCCTTCGTGGGTTGAAGTCTCCATCAACGTGGATGTACGATAGCAGCACCTATCGGAATCACGGCTCAAAAATCACCGTGTCTCCAAATTGCGTTTGAAATCTCCAAACCCTTCCCTTTACATTCTTGCAAGTTGTATGCTTTATTTTCCGCTGCTCATATACTCTTTGCATGCTTGCTTGAATTGTGTTAAGATTGCTTGACTTGTGCTAAGTTTGCTAAAATCTGCCAAAGACTAAAATTGGGAAAAGGTTAAGTTTTTATTTGGTCAAGTAGTCTAATCACCCCCCTCTAGACATACTTCAAGGTCCTACAACAGCGGTGCTTGCACCAAGGTTCTTGATGGGCCTAGATTCAATCCACTTGGTGAACTTGTCGACTGCTACAAGCAAATGTGGGAAATCACTCGCACCGGTTTTGAAGGGTCCAACCATATCCAACCTCCAGACTGCAAATGGTCAGACGAGTGGAATAGTCTTCAAGGCAGACGCAGGTTTGTGAGACATGTTGGAGTAGAACTGGCAGCCTGCGCACTTGTCGACTATATCTTTTGTCATCTCGTTTGCTCGAGGCCAGTAAAATCCCGCTCGGTATGCTTTGGCCATGATGGTTCGAGAGGACGCATGGTGACCACAGGTCCTCGAGTGGATATCATTTCGGATCATTCAGCCTTCTTCTGGGGTGATGCAGCGCTGAGCCACTCATGTGACACTTTCTCTGTAAAGTTGTCCCTTTATCACTGTGAAGGCTTTGGATCGATGGACTATCTGATGGGCTTCATCTTCATCCTCTGGGAGTTCCTTCCTGAGAATGTACGCAATGTATAGTACTGTCCATTCGGGTGTGATCACCAAGACCTCCATGATCAAGTCGACCACAGCTGGAATCTCAATTCAGTCGGGTTGGTTGAGCTTATTGGTTGTGGGGGCTCTTCCTTTAAGGGATCCTCTTGTACTGATAGGGTGTGAAGATGCTCCAAGAACACATTGCTGGGGACAGGTTTCTGAGTGGAACCTATCTTCGCCAGATCATCATCGGCTTGATTCTTGATTCGTGGTATGTGGTGGAGCTCTAACCCCTCAAACTTCTTCTCTAGCTTTCTCACTGTGTTGCAATGACCAGTCATTGCGGGACTCCTGACATCCCATTCCTTCATTACCTGATTAACCACTAAATCTGAGTCGCCGTAGACCATCAGGCACTGGACGCCGAGTGAAATGGCCATACGCAACCCATACAATAGTGCTTCATATTCCGCTTCATTATTAGAGGAAGCAAAGTGAATCTGGAGTACATAACTGAGCTTGTCTCCACGTGGGGACACCAAGACCACTCCTGCGCCAGAGCCATTTAACATCTTGGATCCATCAAAGAACATGGTCCAATGTTCCAACTGGATTTGAGTCAGCTGTTTTTGTTCTGTCCACTCTGCGAGGAAATCTGCAATTGCTTGAGACTTGATGGCCTTCTTTGCCTCAAACTTGATATCTAATGGAAGAAGTTCAATCGCCCACTTTGCCACTCCACCAGTTGCATCTCTGTTATTCAGAATCTTTGACAATGGAGCATCGCTGACGACTGAAATTGAGTGATCAGAGAAATAATGTGCAACCTTCTTCATGGTTAGGTAAATCCCATAAACAAGCTTCTGATAATGAGGGTATCCTTTCTTGGACAGGGTCAAGACCTCTGAAATGTAATAGACTGGGCGCTGAACTTTGAAGGCTTTGCCTTCCTCTTCCCGCTCGACCGTGAGCACTATGCTAACAACTTGTCCCGTGGCTGCGATGTAAAGCAATAGAGGCTCTTTACTGACTGGAGCAGCAAGCACTGGCTAGGTGGAAAGCAGGGCTTTGAGCTCTTCAAATGCTGCTTCGGCTTCGTCATTCCACTCGAACTTGTTAGACTTCTTCATCAGTCGGTAAAGAGGCAATGCACAGCCAAACAACCAATAAGCTTCTGAACATCATGCACGCGCACTGGGCGCTTCGTTCGGAGGATTGTGCCAATCTTCTCTGGATTTGCGTCGATTCCTCGTTCGGAAACGAGAAAACCAAGTAATTTTCCGCCGGGGACTCTGAATGTGCATTTTTATGGATTGAGCTTGATATAAGGAGTCGACACTATCGAGTGGTATGCTTGGGGAGGATCAGATTGCCCTCTTCATCTTTCTTAGTGTGAATATGACACGGCAAATCCATCACATCATTCCCATCTTGATCTTTTACTTTCTTGGGATTCCAGGGCCCTTTGGGCTTCCCTTTGAACTTTCCTTGATTCAACACTGCTGCCTCGACAGGTCCTGCTGCCTCAGCCTTTCGCTTCTGCTTCTGACTAGAATTACCTCCTCCGGTGTCCTGGGCGAATGTTATATGCTTACCGCTCCGGAGTCGGTCTTCCTCTTTGCCGTTAGCGTACTTGGTGGCAATCTCCATCATCCGAGTCAGAGTCATATCTCCTGTCCGACCGAACTTTAGATTGAGCTCTCTGTAGCGAACACCTTCCTTGAATGCACAAACTGCTTGATGATCTGACACATTCTCCACTGTGTGGTGCAGAGTGATCCATCTCTGGATATAGTCTCTCAAGGTTTCATTCAGTTTCTTCATGCAATGTTGTAACTCTGGTAGACCAGCAGGTCTCTTGCAGGTGCCCTTGAATGTTCTAGTAAACACTCGGGCTAACTCACCCCAACTCAAAATGCTCCCAGGGGACAACTGATTCATCCAAGCTCTGGCAGAACCTTCAAGCATCAGAGGGTGGTGCTTCATGGCCACCTCATCGCTGTCGCCGCCGATGTGCACATCCACTCGGTAATCCTCAAGCCAAGTGTCAGGCTTCGACTCTCCCATGAACTTAATGACACCAATTGCCAATCTGAAGTTGTGGGGGATCTTAGCAGCCCTGATGGCTCTCCCGAAACACTCGGGACCAAACACGTGGACCCTGCTTCCGCTGGGCCTGTCTCTGTCTAGCCCTTCTTTGTATGCTCTGTTCCGGTCGACCAAGACCTGAACAAGGACTGACCTTGCATCGAACCCAGACTCTCTTGGGTCGACTGGAACTTTACGATCATTACCATATGGACGCCTATCGTCATACCGCCGGGGCGCGTACAACCTGCCCCTCGAAAGGGGCGAAGGCAATCGACAGTAGTTATCGCGGGCGAACTCACGATCATCATCTCCATGAACTCTTGCTAAGTTTCAATCCTGGCAGTGCTCACGGTCTCTTTGCCTCAAAGGTGACCTAGGACTGTGTGCCGACTGAGCGGTGTCCACCATTACCGATCGACTGTGAATTCTGTTCCAGGACTGGGACACAGCGGAGTTCTAGTCTCCTGCTGCCCAGAGCAGTGCTCGGATCTGTTCCAGGCCCCTTCCAGCCTCCGAGTGAGACGACTGAATGGATTCTGCAATACGCGCAACAGCCATGAGATTCTGAATCGGCGTATGGAATACCTGAGTCTCCGGTGGAAACAGTCACCGTGAATGCCGACTGGATCCGAGGATCAGTCGACGGGCACGCTCGTCGAGAGAATGTTGGAGATTCTCCAAACAAGTGCGCTTAGCCAGCGTGGCCAGGCACACCTCCTCCAAAGCTCGAGCCTCGGCGGTTTCCCTTATGATGGGGGTATGGAGAGCCTCCTCGTTGCAGCGATGCAGCCCCTCCCTCTGCTGCGGACTGAGAGGTTGAGGCTGATTCTCCTCATGGCCGAATGATGTACCGTCGCCGTCCCTGTTCTCGCTGCTACAACAAAAACCGGGAGAGCCACGATGGGAGTCGACCATGAGGACCTCCGCTGTGGGGTCACAACACCTTCTCTTAGAAAGTGTGTCTGCTAAGTCAGTCGATGGGTCGACTGGACTACAGTGATATACGTCGGGCTCGATCGCCACGACTTGGGGGGTGAACGTCTGCCGAGCCACCACGTGCTTCACCCATCGCTGGAGCCATGATCGACCCGACTGCTTGCGGCGGCGTCCATCGGAGCGAGAGAACGACGCGGGGGTCGACGACTGCCGAAGGAGGACGCCGCGGGCACTCGCACGGAACTGCGACGAACCACGGCTCGGCAATGCCTCGACGTTGAGGGGGGTCTCCTGTAGCCAGGCCGAGTCGTCGGTGACGAAGGTGAGCGTGCCGAGTCGGAACTCGTGGCCCATGACCAAACTGCCGCCGAAAGCCATGTTGATGAAGACTGAAGAAAATGCAACCTCACCGGAAGTCGCTAAGATGGTTCGCCCCATGGTGGGCGCCAACTATCATAGTACTAAGACTGATAGTAAGAGTAGGGGGTACGTATGAGGAGGCAAGGTCCTAGCTACAGTGAGATTGTACACAAGTGTTTACAAGTTCAGGCCCCTCTCGGAGGAGGTAAAAGCCCTATGTCTCGATGCCCTGAGGCGGTCGACTGGATTATGATGTGTGTTACAGGGGGTGCGAACCCTTGTGCCAGAGGAGGGGGGTGGATTATATAGAGTGCGCCAGGTCCCCATCCATCCCCCGTTACCAAGAGTTCAATGTGCATAAAGAGAGGGCATTACTGATAACGCCAGTTATAAATCGCTATTAATGCTCTTGAAGACTACAGAGTGAATGCTTGACCGTTGTTGTCCTGTGCGACTCCTGGCCTTCAGTAGGTCGAGTGGTTTCTTGTATAGTCGAGTGATATCGAGAAGGAGGGATACCCGAGTGTTATGATTGGTCGAGTGGTTTGCACTCGACATCTTTAATTGGTACTCCCTATTGTCTATGGGGTGCCTTTGCTTCTAGGGCGGTGACCTTGGGTAGGGCATATAGGTCAGGCCTATGACCCTACCCCAGGTCTATATCCTCATCACCGACCGCTTTATAGCATCTAACCGTGGGCAGGCATCGACCAACCTCTTCACAAGCCCAAAGTAGCTATTAGGTATTGGTTCAGCTGGCCAGAAATGGACTATGACATCCTTCATGGCTAGTTCGGCCATCCTATGTAGCTCGGTTAGCTGTTTTAGCTGATCGCTGAGGGGCAAGGGCTGCTCTGGCTCAAGGTATTGTGACCAAAATAGTTTCTCTATGGAGCCCCCCTCTTCAGCTCGGAAGAACTCCGCAGCATCTGCAACACTTCTGGGCAGATCCGCGAACGCTCCTGGGTAACTCCAAATGCGTGTCAGAAAGTTATACTTCCTCCTTACGTATTTGCTATGCGTATTAAAAGTCTTGCCAGCCTCGATCTTCTTGGCTTCGCAGATCTCCTGACAGGCACCTTGGGCTTCAACCTGGGCCTCCTTCGCACTTTGGAGCGCCGCAAAAAGTTCGGATTCTTGATCTGACACCTTGTGCTCCAAAGTCTCACACTTTCTTATAGCATCTGTGAGCTCTTTTTGGACCTCGTCCAACCTTGCCTCGTGCTTTTGGCGGGCAGCTCTTTCCTCGTCCGCCTCCTTCCTGGCTTCGGCCGGTGCACTCTTGAGGGCCTCGACCTCAGACGTGTCAACTATGAGCATAAACATAAAGCTCAGTCAGATAACAAATTGGAACTTATAACAGTTCAGATATGCTCCGGTATCATATACCTTGTTTTCCCTCCAGCCTTCACTTTAGCTTGGAGACTTCGGCCGCATGCGAGGTTGCTGTCAGCTTCGCAGCCTGCTCATCCAAGTAGACATATATGTTAGCTCCTGTGACATACTATTCGATCCTCTGTTCGGCCCTTCTTCGGGAAATGCCGAACAGAGTCTCAGGGGCTACTATATATATACAGTTGTTCCCTTTGGACGTAACTAAAAATATATTACTTCACATACCTCAAAGCCTGATAGAAGGCTGTTATAGGCTTGGTTCAATCCGCTTTTAGTAGACCAAACCTTTTCAACCACCGTACCCATAAGGGTACAGTGCTACTCCACAATGGAAGCACCTTGAAGCGCCTCCATCAGAGTGTCCAGCACCTCTGGATTGACAGAGGGTGCCGGTGGAGACGGCACATCCCTTTCCCTTGAAGAAGCCTGTTGGTGCGATTTCGGAGCCATATGGATATCCGGAATAATATTCGGTTGGGGGCCGAATTGAGCGTTGCCCTCATCGCCGGTCTCCATAGGGGTTGATTTCCCCCTCTCTTCAGCAATAGAGGTATTACCCTCCGTCCACCACCTTCACAGCCTCCCGAGACAACACTTCAGTGTTATCCTGGGCAGTGGGTGTAGAGATCTGCGGAGGCGACTCGCTCTCCATTGCATTCGTCCCTAGCGAGTTCCCGGATGACAATGATCATTGGGGGAGATCGCAAGCCGGGCTATAATGCATACTTCAGTATGATAAAATAATAAGGTATAAAATCGTATATGTATATGGTGTCTTTGGATACTTGCGATTCACGTGAAGGCTTCAGCCTGAGGCGCCGCTTTAGGGTGGCGTCGGCACCCGCTTCGGAATCATCCGAAAACGAGGGTTTTCCCTTCTTGTCTGCCTCCGCCTCCAGATCCGCAGAAGCCCCCCTTTTCTTCTTCCCTCCTTGGGGGGAGAGTGGCTCTCTTCCTCCTCTACATCTTCGTCATGGGAGGAGGAGGCTTCGGAGTCTTCGGACATGGCGTCTGAACTACCTTTACGACGGAGGCCACTTCTGGTCTCCTTGTCCTTCTTGGCCTTCTTCTCCGGCACCAGAACCAACATCTTGGCCAGTAAGGGAGTGGCCTGGTCCTCGGGCAGCGGAGCCAGACATTTGATCTGCTCCGCCTTCTTTGTCCAGCCCCGTGGGAACCAGAAAGTTTAGTATACCCCTTGTGTTTGCAAATAAAAGTTATCATAAAAACTTATAGGAGTGGCCGGACGAGCGCTGTCATAGCCACGGTCTTCGATTATCTCTGGCCACGACTTTTGGGTCTTGAAGAGCAGTTTCCATATGTCTTCGTGCATCATGCCGAAGAACAACTGCAGAGTCTGAGGACCGACTGGGTCGAATTCCCACATATATTGAGTCCGGCGTTGACAAGGGAGAATCCGGCAAAAAAGCATCACCTAGATCACGTTGGCGAGGCTGGTGTTCTTGTTTATCACGCCCTTGACGCGGCTCTCCAGCGCCGTCACCTCATCAGGCGATTCCCAATCCAGGCCCTTATTAATCCAGGATGTAAGTCGCATCGAGGGCCCAGATTTGAACTCAAGAGCAGTGGCCCATGTGGCGTTGCGGGGTTCCGTGATGTAGAACCACCCCTGCTGCCATCCTTTGACACTCTCCACGAAGGTCCCCTTTGGCCAGTTAACATTGGGGAGTTTACTCACCATGGCAACACCGCACTCTGCGTGTTGGCCCTCGACCACCTTTGGCTTCACATTGAAGACCTTGAGCCATAGGCCGAACTGGGGAGGGACGCGGAGGAATGCCTCGCACACGATGATAAACGCCGAAGGTTGAGGAAAGAATTTGGGGCTAGATCATGGAAATCTAGCCCGTAGTAGAACATGAGACCGCAGACGAAAGGATGAAGGGGAAACCCTAGTCCGTGGAGGAAATGGGGGATGAACACTACCCTTTTGTTGGGCTCCGGAGTGGGAATGGTCTATTTTTTAGCAGGGAGCCAATGGACTATGTCCGTGGCCAGATACCCAGCCTCCCGGAGCTCCGTGATGTTCTCCTCTATAACAGAGGAGGCCATCCACTTGCCCCGCGCTCCAGATTCGGACATGGCTAGGAGTGCTTGGTGGTGAAGGAAAGGACTGAGACTTGGGTGCTGGAGCTCGAACGGTGGACAGGCAGAGGAGGAATAAGGTGTGGGGTAAAAATACAAATCCTTATCTTCTTATAAAGGTAGTGGATGTCAACCGCCCCCTCACAAGCCTTAAATCTCGCCTATTCCCAAGGGGATGTGTGAATGGCACGGTTGGATTACCCAAGCCCCTGTTTATGAAAATCCCGTGATAAGGGGACACGATCTCTGCTTTGACAAGACGTGACGATGATCGTGCCTCGAAATACGGAACGAGGTTGTGAAACGGTTTAGAATTCTAACCAGGCCAGGACATAATGCCTCGCCGGAAAAATTGCCTATGGACGTGGCTTATTTCATTTCGATTTTTTTGCCCTTACAGCTTAAGGTTGTAATTGTTGAAAGCTGGATACAACTATTTTGAGTGGAAGACTGCATTGAAGTATTCGGAGAAGGAACCTGCCTTGCAATGTCGAAGACGATATGCGCATCGAACACATTGTCATTGAAGCCCAGTTCAGGGGCTACTGAGGGAGTCATGGACTATGGGGTCCTCAAGGAGTCGGCCTACGTGACATGCGTCAGATTGGTGGTCCATGGAGATGCAAGGTAGAAGGACCTCCCCCGTGTCCGGATAGGACTCTCCCTTGCGTGGATGGCAAGCTTAGCATTCGGATCATGTACTTTCCTTTCTTTGTAACCGACTCTCTACAATCCTAGATACCTCCACCGTCTATATAAACTGGAGGGCTTAGTCCATAGGCGACAACACAATCATACAGGCTAGACATCTAGGGTTTAGCCATCACGATCTCGAGGTAGATCAACTCTTGTAACCCCTATACTCATCAAAGTCAATCAAGCAGGAAGTAGGGTATTACCTCCATTAAGAGGGCGCGAAAATGGGTAAACATCATGCCCCCTGCCTCCTTATTACCTTCGATCCTTAGACGCACAGTTCGGGACCCCCTACCCAAGATCTGCCGGTTTTGACACCGACAGCAGCCCCCGGCGAGCTTGATCTATGTCGAATCCCAACATCTGCCGCACGATGTGATGCGCCATGTTGTTGCGGGATTTTTGCGCTGAAGGACTAGGTGCCCCCGCGCGCCAGCGGCAACAATTTTTGCGGTGGTGGCGACTGCGGCCACGCTGGGCAGAGTTGTGCCTGGTGGACGGCGGATAGGGGATTCTGTTTTTGAAACAGAACGACTATTGCAAGAAATAATGACCTGGTCAGTTGCGGGCGATGGTTGCATCCGACGGCTGTTAGGTGCCTAATCTAATGGCTCTATGTGTGGTGGATGTTTCTAACACATTCTCTGGCGTACGCGTAGCGGTGCCCTATTAATAATGCTCTGGACAAAAAAATTGTTAGGACTTATTTTGCTTCTCGAGGCGGTTCAACTGTCTCAGGTCAGTTGTGAGCCCTGTCCTCATGTAAGGTGACACATGGAGACCCTAGTTGTTGTCCTAGGGTCCCTCCTTCACTGCCGCTGGAGGGTCTGCCGCCCCATATGGGAAAGTTGAGCTCCAATTCCAAAGAATGTGTGCAACATCGCCTGAAAACGAGGCTTCTTGGAGGATCTATAAGTCCAAGTGCTATGCACCCCACCTTGCGTGGAACCACGAGATGTCGGTTGAAGGATGGCTCGACTGTGCAAAGAGGCTAGATACAGGCACCAAGCTTGTGGGCTCTGATATTCGGATATGATTGCATTTGTTTCATTGTATTTTTATTTCAGTTGTCTCATTATCTGATAATCTTCCCAAAAATCACCCTTTATTTGTTATGTGACAAAAAATAATATTACACCCGTTTGGATGTTGGCATTGAGAGCCAGAATTAGACTTTGTCATTCGTGTAGCTGAATACTGTTGTTTGGCAGGCCATGGCATTCGCGCGTAGGATTGAATCCCAATATCCGATGCCCTGCGGCAACACTAGCACAACCCAGTCTCCCAATTCGAAGGTCTGCACCTAGGGTTTGCTCCGTATTCGACCAGTTCACCCCATCGCGTCTCACTTGCCACTTTTCCACCTGAAAAAATCGATCCTGGTGGGTGGAAACTTGAAGCGCCATGCTGCGGAGCTGGACGGCGGCGCATGCTAGGTCTCGTTTGTCCTCCTCGTTTCCCCATCTCTCCGGCGAGCCTCCACCCCAAACTTTTCTCCCTCCCTGTCGCAGGTTAGCGCCCCCCATCTCTCCCTAGCGGCTCGCCCAACACGACTAGCACCCCACAATGACCGCTGCTCGTGCCACTCATGGCGACCGCATCGTCACCCCTCGCCCTCCACCATCAGCACCCCTTGGAGCCTACTGCATCCTGCTGCTCCCATGGCTCTCCAGCCCTCACCCCCTTGGTATTCCTCACCTTGACCATATATTTAGATTTTATTAATAAGCATAAAAATCAAAGTTTCATACTAAAGGATCGAGGATGTCGCCTAGAAGGGGGTGAATAGGCGCTTTAAAATAATTACAGTTTAGGATTGAACAAATGCGGAATAAACCTAGCGGTTAATTTGTCAAGCAGAAAACCTACAACAACTAGGCTCACCTATGTGCACCAACAACCTATGCTAGGCAAGATAAACAACTAAGTGATAGAAAGATATACGACAAGAAACAATATAGCTATCACAAAGTAAAGTGCATAAGAAAAGGGCTCGGGTAAGAGATAACTGAGGCACGCGGAGACGACTATGTATCCTGAAGTTCACACCCTTGCGGTTGCTAATCTCCATTTGGAGTGGTGTGGAGGCACAATGCTCCCCAAGAATCCACTAGGGCCACCGTAATCTCCTCACGCCCTCGCACAATGCAAGATGTCATGATTCCACTAAGGGACCCTTGAGGGCGATCACCGAACCCATACAAATGGCAACCCTTGGGGGCGGTCACTGCTACCTCTTGAGCTTGCATTGGTTTTTCCCTTGAAGAAGAAAGGGTGATGTAGCAAAGTAGCGTAAGTATTTCCCTCAATTTGAGAACCAAGGTATCAATCCAGTAGGAGAAAACGCACAAGTCACCAAATACCTGCACAAACAATCAACAACTTGCACCCAACGCGATAAAGGGGTTGTCAATCCCTTCACGGTTACTTGCAAAAGTGAGATCTGATAGAGATAGATAAATGGTAAAGTAAATATTTTTGGTATTTTTGGTTTAGAGATTGGAAAGTAAAGATTTCAAACTAAGGAACGGCAACATAAATTGGCAAGTTGATGGGAGGCTAATATGATGTAAAATAGACCCGGGGGCCATAGGTCTCACTAGTGGCTTCCCTCAAGATAGCAAATAATATGGTGGGTGAACAAATTACCGAGCAATTGATAGAAAATCGCAAAGTTATGATGATCTCTAAGGCAATGGTCATGAACATAGGCATCACGTCCGTGTCAAGTAGACCAACCGATTCTGCATCTACTACTATTACTCCACACATCGACCGACTCCTGCCTGCATCTAGAGTATTAAGTTCATAAAGAATAGAGTAACGCATTAAGTAAGATGACATGATGTAGAGGAATTAACTCAAGCAATATGATGAAAACCCCATCTTTTTATCCTCGATGGAAACAATACAATACGTGCCTTGCTGCCCCTACTGACACTGGGAAAGGACACCAAAAGATTGAACCCAAAACTAAGCACTTATCCCATTGCAAGAAAGATCAATCTAGTAGGCCAAACTAAACCGATAATTCAAAGAGACTTGCAAAGATATCAAATCGTGCATATAAGAATTCAGAGAATAACTAAATAATATTCATAGATAATCTGATCATAAATCCACAATTCATTGGATCTCGGCAAACACACCGCAAAAGAATATTACATCGCATAGATCTCCAAGAACATTGAGGAGAACATGGTATTGAGAATCAAAGAGAGAGAAGAATGTTTGTGGTAAACTACTCACGCTTCATCGGAGAGGCAATGGTGTTGATGTAGAAGCCCTCCATGATTGAATCCCTCTCGCAGGATGCCGAAAAAGGTCCATATATGGGATCTCACGGATACAGAAGGTTGCGGTGGTGGAAAAGTGGTTTCATGGCTCTCCTGGATGTTTTCAGGGTATAAGAGTATATCTAGGCGAAGGAGCTAGGTCAGGAGACCCATGAGGGGCCCACAAGGTAGGGGGCGCGCCTGTGGGAGTCCTGGACTAGGGGGTCCTCGGGCGTCCGGTCTATTAATGTGGGCTGGACTGATGGGCTGTCAAGGTACAAGACATAAGATCACCTCTCGTGTCCGGTGGGGACTCCCGTATGCGTGGATGGCAAGTATAGTTGTCCGGATATGTTATTCCTTTCTGTAAAATCGACTTTGTACAACCCTAAGCCCCTCTGGTGTCTATATAAATCAGAGGGTAGATCGGAGGCAGGATCAGAACATTGCTAGGCTAGCTATCTAGGGTTAGCCGAATCAATCTCGAGGTAGATCAACTCTTGTAACCCCTATACCCTCAAATATAATCAAGCAGGAGTTGGGTCTTACCTCCATTAAGAGGGCCGGAACCTGGGTAAACACTGTGTCCCTTCTCCATAGTTACCATTGATCCTCAGACGCACAGCTTGGGCCCCCTTACTCGAGATCTGCCAGTTTTGACACCGACATTGGTGCTTTCATTGAGAGCTCCGTTGTATCATTGACAGAAGGATCGATGGCTCACCTATTCATCAACAATGATGCTGTGTCCAAGGAAATCTTTCTTCCTGGGCAGGTTTTTGTGTTCGGTGGCTTTGTGCTTCATGCCAACTTGATCCGCCGCCTCGAGCAGGTCGATAGTTACGCCCCGGCCACCACATGAGGTCTGGAAACCTGAAATATGTTGCTGACATCCGACGAGACCTAGTCTTCGACGGGTTCACGGCCTCGGCCGCCACTCTGTGTCGTCGCCAAGAAGACTCTTCAGACCTAGTCTACATCCACACCCGCCTTGGCATTAGATCAGGGGCAGGTCTTGTTGTCCAAAGACGGGAACATAAGCCCCGCAGGACTTCTTCCCCTTGTGGAACTCCCGACCAAAGACCCAAATGCAATCTTAGATTCGGCTCTGGGCAGTTATCCCGAACTGTCGAGGTCTACACTCAGCGGGTCCGATCAGGCGTCCCATGCCGAACTCAGCCCAGCAGATCTGCAGTTTCTGGTCCCACTTCCGCTCTTATATGAAGCATTGGGTTTGATGCAGTCTCTCATTGTTGCGGAGGCCTCACCTCCAAACCGTACCCATCTTGGACTGGGGGCTGAGAGCAGGGAATTTTATGCCCCACCCACCACTCACTTGTAGACACTATCAAGGACTTAACCGACATGCTAGACTATGTGTAAGTGCATCTAGTGCCACCCCTGGTTGGTTTTGGAGTATTGACGACAAACGTGGTTGAGGGACTAATGTGTTTGTGAGAATTGCAGGATAACGTAGGAAGTGTCTGTCGCTGTCAAAACTGGTGGATCTCGGGTAGGGAGTCCCGATCTGTGCGTATAAGGCTAATGGTAATAGGAGGCGGGGGACATGATGTTTACCCAGGTTTGGGCCCTCTCTATGGAGGTAATACCCTACTCCCTGCTTGATTGATCTTAATGATATAAGTATTACAAGAGTTGATCTACCACGAGATTGTAGAGGCTAACCCTAGAAGCTAGCCTATGATTATGATTGTTGTTATATTCTATCGACTAGCCTGGCCCTGGATTATATAATGCACCACATGCCTAGGATAACAAGAGTCCTAGCCGAATACACTGACGGGGAAGGAGTCCTTGTCTTGATCACCAATTCTTGTGGAATCTTCCTTGTATGCGACAGCTGTCCGAACTGGCCCATGAGTATACGGCCATGGGGGTCCCTCGGCCCAATCCAACTAATCAGGAGACAACATGGTGAGTACCCCCTGGTCCCGGACACCGTCAGTAGCCCCAAAAACCGGTCTTCAAGTTGTGGACGCTCCTCGATTCTTCCGAACTGTTCTTCATCTTTGGTCGTTGGTCTTGAAAACTGGTTCAACAAATCTTCTCATCTTCGATCTAGAGGATTGCCGAAGTGCATCCGAAGAGTTTACACATCGGGTATCCAAGGAGCCCCTTTAAGTTTTCGGCCTTTATCAATGCCTTGCTATTTTTATGCCACACCTCGGGTTTGAAGTTGTTCCTGGGCGGCAGTGTCCTATTGCGTCCGAGCTCCAACGCCGGACTATATTCGAGGTATTTTTTGCAGCCGAGCACCAACGTCGGGCTGTATCTGAGCTCCAATGCTAGACTATATCCAAGCTTCACTGCCGGACTGTATCCGAGGTGTCATAGATCACCTTGGTTCTAAAAAGTTGAAGGAGTTCAGCCGTGCTTAATGCCGGAAATTCCCTCTATGGAGACAGCCACTGGCGCCTGAGCTTTATGCCGGACTACTTCCAAGGTGGTGCACCACACCGACGGCGGGCTGATTTTTGGTGAATATTTTTAACTGGTGCAATTTATTCTCTGCCGAGGTATATAGCTAGTATATGTATATCCAGTAGACCTCAAGGTGTGTATCAGTCTAAAACCCGATATGCACCTGAAGGAAAACATGAAACCGCTGTTCCTAATAGCCCCTAAGACTCAGGTCGATGCGCGAAATCGGCCTGAGGATCAACTCCTAGCTCGGTAGCATACATAGGAATAAAAATGCAGTGTAATATATTAGAGATAATAGTGATCAGCGGATGAGCCCTTGAGAGAGGGTCTTGAGAAGTTGCTGCAATATATTAGTTTGATGCTAGATAGCTCCAGATGGTACCTATTGTTTTCCGAAGACGCGTTTACCCATAGTTCAGTCAAGTCGAACACTAAGCACTTTGAATTTTCTGCATTGAACAGGCAACACAATATCCCCCGAGACACTGGTTGGGTGGCAACACCAGATTAGGGGATGATTTGTCCCTTTCATGTTTATAAATAATGAGCGCGGAGCCCAGTAGCCCCCGAGCCTTAATGTGGGCATGGGTGGCCGGATTAAGGATTGATATCCCTAGTAAAATCACAGATTATGTGTAATGATTCTATGTATCCAAGTACTCGATATCATTAATGCTCGAATCCCTATTGTACAAAACTTTGTTGACCGACCATCGTCTTCAACCTCTTCGGCCAGTAGCCGAGGAGTGTTTTCCTACTTTATAAAGTCGTTATAAGGGAAAAGAATTATGGAAAACAAGGCAATTCGGCCATACTATTTTATAAACAAAGGTACGGGGAGAGATATGTTATATTACTTAATGTAAGAAACATCTTCCAAGGAAAATAGTCCCGCTATTGGTTCATTTCTTTGGATCGTCATGCTTATCATGATCATGAAACCCCACCTCCGGCCAATGTGGGAGGAAAATATTGAGGATTTAGTTCGGGGAAAGTTTCCAAACTCTATGGTATTAATGAACTAAAATTTTCACTTCCGTTGTTGCCGACCAATGTGATCCTTTAAGATTGCTAGCTTTTGGCTTCACCCAGTCTGTGGTACTAACTCGCATGACCCGGTAGCAACAATCACAGAGGTGCTCCCTTTACTGCCTAGCCGAACAATCGGGAACGTAGGGGTAAGCACAGGAGCTAGGCAACCCATCTTGGCAAAAATCATAAGTCAAATTGATGCATATTTATGGCTTTATAACGATGATTACGGAAGGCGGCCCTTGTATATTAAAGACAAATGCCGATGATTTGTTTATTTTGACTCCGCTGTGACCATTTATCAGTTGAAGGTGGCCCATCATCGGCTTCTACCCCTTTATAGATACTACACAGGATGTTTCCACAATAACAAGACAACCCTTAGCCGACGTCTAGGTGGCCAAGGCGGTTGTGTTAGCGGAAACAAGGCAATCAGATATGCGGGCTTTATAACTTTCACTTAGTCATAGGAGCTTTCAACTGGGGAAGCTAGCTATGAGCCCCCGGTTAGTGTTCGGCGATAGCCGAGGTCAAGCCGTAAACACTTCGGCCAATGTTATGAATGGCCCATTGAGGGAGTCCTGGATAAGGGGGTATCCGGACAGCCGGACTATATACATCGTCCGGACTATAGAAGCGTCAAGATACAAGACTCAAGACTTCGGGTCGTGTCCGGATGGGACTCTCCTTTCCGTGGAAGACAAGCTTGGCAATCCAGATATTATGTTTCCTTCCTTGTAACCGACTCCATGTAAACCCTAGCTCTCCGGTGTCTATATAAACTGGAGAGCATGGTCCTTACAAGGCCGATCACAATTACAATCATACCATCATAGGCTAGCTCTTAGTGTTTAGCCTCTACGATCTCGTGGTAGATCTACTCTTGTATTCCACATATCTTCAATATTAATCAAGCAGGAAGTAGGGTTTTACCTCCATCGAGAGGGCCCAAACCTGTGTAAACATTGTGTCCCTTGCTTCATGTTACCATCAGCCTAAGACGCACAGATCGGGACCCCCTACCAGAGATCCGCCGGTTTTGACACCGACATTGGTGCTTTCATTGAGAGTTCCTCTGTGTCGCCGCTGCAAGGGCTCGATGGCTCGTCTCATTGTCAAGGACATTATCACTTCTGGGGGAGCGCTGGCTGTAGGCCAGACTCTCTGGCTTGGCGGCTTCATTATGACCGCCCCATCGGCTGTCGCACCGACGATGGCCTCTCGGGTCATCACGCATAACCTTCGCATTGGTTCGGAGCTTTCCGAACAGATGGATCTGATGGAGCTCTCCTCTCTTAACGAGCTCTTGGATCGCATCGCCGCCTTGGGAGTCGCTACGGACTATGACCGGATTGGGCTTAAACCCGACCAGAGGGACATTAGATCCCCGCCGGCCACCCATGAGATAGCGGTAGTGGAGGAATCACACGTGGGTCTCCCCTCAACTTTGAAGACGAATTATGTTCGGATCGCCGGATTTAGTGAGCCGAACACCCACCCAAAGGACTACGTGACCCAGATCCCGGACTTAGAATCGGGCGCTGGGCCAAAGGGATTAGGTAATACTCCAGATCCCGAACTGTCAGGCACGGTACTTCCCGTGCCCCCGGGCATCAGATCGGATCAGAATCCGGATTCAGCCAACGACGTCCACTCGTACTTAATCCGTCTCTCCCGTGTCCGGCAGGAGCCCCAGGAGACGATACATCGTTACTGGGCCAGATTTCTCCTCGCTCTTAATAAGGTCAAGGACTGCCACAAGGAGGACGTAGTCCCTCTTTTCTGCAGAAACTGCACGAACAAGGGACTCCTTAATGCTATAAGTCGTTGTGACATAGTGCACTTTACAGACTTAGCAACCATTGTATAGAAGTACTGTGCGATGGAAAGTGCCTGGAAAACCCAAACAGAATTCTGGGATAGTAGGGCCCTCACCGGAACCTTTGTCCGAACTAAACGGCTGAACTCTCATAAATCGACCAACTCAATTCCCAAGAAACCAAAACCTGCCCCTGGGCGTGGAACCGTATTGGAAGAATGGCTCAACGGGCCGTGTAAGCTCCACAACACGCTAGATGCAACGCCGACCCATAGCCTTAGAGCATGTTGGATACTCCAGCAGGTAGCTAAGAGTGGCGAGGATCTCCTCGCCAGCTATAAAGCAGAACCACATCCCGCCAAGGAACACAATACGATGCTCACAGTCCTCGAGACCTTTGCCTCAAACAATAGGCGCAAGCGAGCGCATCGAAGCTCCGCTGAAATTTGTCATGTGGCAAAAGTAAATCCATGGAACGACACTGCTATAACCTTCAATGCCAGTGACGAACCCCAATTCCAGTCCGTCTGGGCGCCGGCCGCTCTGGTCCTCAGCCCAATAGTGGATGGCTTTTGGCTCACTAAAGTACTCATGGATGGCGGAAGCGAATTAAACCTAATCTATGAAGAAACCCTAAAGAAGATGGAGATTGACAAAAGCCACATTGAACAAAGTGGCACGACCTTCATGGGAATTATCCCTAGTCAAGAGGCTCGGTGCGCGGGAAAAATCACACTCGACGTGGTATTCAGCACCCCAGAGAATTACAGGTCCGAAGAAATCACCTTCCAAATGGCTCCTTTTAATAGCGGATACCACGCCCTTCTAGGGCGGGACGCGTTTGCGAGCTTTCAAGCCGTACCCCATTACGAGTACATGAAGCTTAAAATGCCCGGACCCAATGGAATCATCACTCTACCTAGTGATCCGAACGTCGCACTCCGTGCCGAAAACAAAACCGCAGCACTGGCCTTGGAAGCATTATCCGAAGCCCTAGCGGCAGAAGAATTAACCACGCTACGTGCCATCGGGGACAGGGACGATGTGATACTCGACAAGCGACCCAAGTCCACCTCATTCAAACCCGCAGATGAGATAGTCAAATTCCAAGTCCACCCAACGGACCCCATGAAGACAGCCTCCATCGGGACACAGTTGAACCCCGCTATGGACGCCGCACTGCGCGACTTCTTACGCGAGAATTGGGATATCTTCGCCTGGCACCCATCGCACATGACGGGCATCCCACATGGATTCGCCGAACACAGCCTTAACATACTGAAGGGATATAAACTTGTCAAACAAACCCTAAGGCGATTTTTGAAGCCCAAACGGCAAGCCATGGGGGAGGAGCTAGCCAAGCTACTTGAGGCCGGATTCATCAGGGATATCAAACATCCGGATTGGCTGGCAAACCTGGTAATGGTACCAAAGAAGGACAAATCATGGCGCCTGTGCGTCGACTTCAAAGACCTTAACAAGGCTTGCCCCAAGGATCCCTTTCCCCTCCCTCGCATCGATCAAATTATCGATGCAACAGCCGGACACGACTCGCTGTGTTTCCTCAACGCATACTCTGGATACCATCAAATAAAGATGGCAGAGTCCGACCAAGCTGCAACAGCTTTCATAACGCCATATGGCCCTTTCTGCTTCAACTCTATGCCTTCCGGGCTTAAGAACGCCGGAGTAACCTATCAACGCATGATTCAAACATGCCTGCAAAAGCAAATCGGCAAAACAGTGGAGGCATACGTGGACAACGTCGTCGTAAAAACAAGACACATCGAAACCCTAATTGATGTCTGGAAAACTGCTGGGTTCATCGTTTCCAATAGAGGAATTGAAGCTAATCCAGCAAAAATCCGAGCTTTGTCACAGTTGGCTATACCAACAGACCTCAAACACATCCAAAAATTAGCTGGATGCGTGGCTGCTTTGAGCCACTTTATCTCCAGGTTAGGAGAAAAGGCATTGCCTCTTTATCGCCTCCTTCGGTGCACTGAACACTTCATGTGGACGGATACAGCCGCGGCCGGACTAGATGAAATAAAAACCTTATTGGCCAGTAATCCAGTCCTAACAGCGCCAACTATCGGCGAACCTATGTTGCTGTACATAGCTGCAACACATCAAGTTGTAAGCGCAGCACTCGTCGTCGAACGAGAGGTTGACGGATACAAATTCCCGCTACAGAAGCCGGTTTAATACGTATCCACGGTCCTCACCCCATGCAAATCCCGATACCCACACTATCAAAAAATTGCATACGCAGTCTTCATGGCATCCCGAAAGCTACGACACTACTTTCAAGAGTGTCCGATTACGGTGGCCTCCGAAGTACCACTCAATGATATAATAAATAACCACGATGCCACGGGCCGGATTGCTAAATGGGCCATCGAACTCCTTCCGTTTGACATAACATACAAGCCTCAGTGGGCTATCAAGTCGCAAGTATTAGCCGACTTCGTCGCCGAATGGACGGAAGCCAAACTCCCTAAAGAGTATGTCGCGTACTCTAACTAGATCATGCACTTTGACGGCTCTAAAATGTTGGCCGGATTGGGAGCAGGTGTAGTCCTGACTTCTCCCACCGGGGACACGGTCCAGTACATCCTCCAAATATTATACACAGACTCCAACAATGCAGCCGAATACGAGGCTCTGTTGCACGGTCTCCGGATGGCAGTCTCTATGGGCATTCAATGCCTAGAGGTGCGTGGGGATTCAAACCTTGCAATATCACAAATAAATGGAGACTTTGATGCCAAGGATCCGAAAATGGCGGCCTATCACAATGTCGTCCTTAAAATGTTAGCTCGGTTCGAGGGGCTCGAATTCCACCATGTGGCTCGAGAAAACAATCAAGCAGCAGATGTCCTTGCACGCATTGGCGCTAAACGTGACCCTGTCCCACCTAACATATCCTGGAAAGGCTGTTCAAGCCATCCGTGGTATGGGAAGGGAAGTCCGGCAATACCAGCACGGATCCGAATACATCCTCAGATTCTGAACTATCAGACATACTCGGAGGTTCTGCCATTGAAATAACATCGTCAGCCCACGAAATAATGGTTGTCATGGCCTCGTGGACTGAGCCTTTCTTGGCCTACCTAAATAGGCAGGAGCTCCCTGAAGACCAAAATGAAGCACGCTGCATTGTCCGGCGCTCTAAAGCTTACAAAGTCCATGAAGGAGAACTATATAAGAAAAGTACTACCGGAGTGTTCCAAAGGTGCATCTCCGAAGAGGAAGGGCGGCAGCTCTTGGCTGAAATCCACGCCGGACTGGGCGGGCACCATGCTGCGGCTCAAGCACTAGTCAGCAAGGCCTTTCGTGCAGGTTTCTATTGGCCGACAGCCCGAGCAGACGCACATGACCTTGTCAAACACTGCGTCGGTTGCCAGCTCTTCGCCAATCAGAGCCATATGCCCCCTACCGCTCTCCAAACAATCCGCATAACTTGGCCCTTCGCGGTCTGGGGGTTGGATATGGTTGGACCCCTTAAAGGGGGAAGCCACAAGAAAAAATACTTATTGGTCATGGTTGACAAGTTCACCAAATGGATAGAAGCCAAACCAGTGAAAACAGCCGAATCCGGACCAGTTATAGACTTTATATCTGGGGTCATACACCGATATGGTGTCCCCCACAGCATCATCACCGATAATGGCTTGAATTTCACGGCCGATGAGGTGAAATCTTGGTGCGGCAAAATGGGCATTAAGCTCGACTATGCTTCCGTCTACCATCCTCAAACAAATGGCCAGGTCGAACAGGAAAACGGTCTTATTATGAGCGGCATCAAACCCAGACTAGTGCAATCCTTGACAGAGTCGGATACTCAGTGGGCCGAGGAGCTCTACTCTGTAGTCTGGGGGTTGCAGACCACGCCGAATCGCACCACCGGATACACACCCTTTTTATGGTGTACGGCGTGGAAGCAGTACTACCATGCGACATAATACATGATTCGCCACGCGTACGCATGTACGAAGAGAAGGAAGCCGAGTTAGATCGGCAGGATAATTTGGATGCCCTGGAGGAGGAGCGCGATGTCGCTAAGGCCCGTTCCGCATTCTATCAGCAACAGGCTCGACGATACCAACGCAGAGAAGTGCGGGCCAAAACTTATAATATTGGCGAACTCGTTCTACGCTTACCAGAGAAGAAGAAGGACAAGCTCAAACCCAAGTGGGAAGGCCCCTTCATCATCGACAAAGTTCTCACTTGAGGAGCGTACCGCTTACGTAATGCATCCGATAATAGACTCAAGCCGAACCCATGGAACGCGGCCAGACTTCGGAGATTCTACGCCTAGCGCCGAACTCAGTGTTCGTCTCCTTAACCCTCCTTTTTCAATTATGCTCCCTCCCTTTTTCCTTTCTCGATCTCTTTCTTTTCACACAAGTATTTCATACAGTGCAGATTCTCGAATTACTCCGGCTGCACTATGTGTGTAAACTTTACCTGGGGGCTTCCTATACGGAAGCTTAATATAAATTACTTTAAGGGCTTCTTGCCCATATCACATGCGTTTCTTTTTCCATGTGTGCCTTTTCTTCACCATTATATGCATCGATATGACTTAAGACGTGGCCAAGCTGGGTTGCCTGGGTCCCGTGTTTATGCCCTACGTTCCCGTTAATTCAACTAGGGCATAAGGGGAGCACCTCTGTGATTGTTACTGCCGGTCGAGACAGATGTGTACCTCAGACTGGGTGAAGCCGAAACTAGTTTCCTTAAGAGAATATTCGGTCGGTGAACAAAAGATGTCTTCATTTATTATAAAATTAATCCCGAGAAGTTTTGTATCCCGCGCTTTGGTTCACAGTCTGGACATGTGCCTTGACACATGCTTACCCAAGGAAAGGAACCCTTAACAGAACTATTCTCCCTGGAAGATGTTTCTTGCTAACCATGCAATATAACATAAGTAGTTGGGTACTTGTCTGTTCAAGCACTTATGACCCCTACGCCTGGTCTCCACGCATACTCCGGTTTTATATAACCGAGCGGGTATTCGTACACACCCCGGACTTTAGGATCCGGGGGCTGAAGCGAAAAGGTCCGCCACGACAAATGATTTTAAATCCGGCTAGGGGATACTTATGTCCATCGAATTACATAGTCATTTGGACTGATTATATTCATCGTCTATACCATCCAATAGGCTATATAACTTACAATCCTGTTGAGAATACTTTGCGGCTAACGCCACCTGGTCATATACCAGACTCACGGGAATTTCTTGCCCATCTGGCCCGGCCGGTCCAACTTCGGCCATATGGTTCGGGTCCAGCTTGGTGTAGCACGTCTTCACCATCGCCCATGCTTCTCTTGCACCTTGCTGGCAGGCAGATATCTTCCACAAACGGAAGCGCTGTCGTGCTCCCTGAAGCATGTCGACAAGCCCCCCATGCCCTTTGGCAGGGAGCTTGATGGACACAAAGATCGCGCAATGCCGTGCATCACCTGCCGAGCTCGCTTGTGCAGTTGTGAGAGGTCCTGCAGTAAATCACATGCAGAAGCGGGCATCTCCTCCTCAGGGCAACCCGTCAGCATTCCTTAAAACATAACTTTTTCAATATGCTTCCTCGCCAAACTATACTACAGTTCGTTTAGGCACTTACAATAAATGCCGCGGTGAAGCCTTTTGTTCTCCTTCACGGAGTCCGCCAGCTGTGCACGGACGTCTTTCAATTCCTCGTCCAGCCGAACATTGGCATCTTGGAGCATATTCTTATCATGCTTCACTTGCATCAGGATGCGCTCATCGACCTTTAGTTGCCTCTGGAGATGCGACTCGTCCTCCCCGCCGCCCTCCGGATTTACTCCGGGGTTGTCTACAGAACTCTTTGTTAAATTTTTCATACTAGCCAGTTGCCAACGAGTGCATTTTCATATAATTCAGATAAATATTACCACACGAGGCCTTCTGGGATTCCTCTAGCTTGGCAACTGTGGCCCTCTTTCTTATCAACAAGAACCTGCGCATGAATTGATACTTAAAACTGTTGTTTCAACTGTTTCAAGTCTCAGGGGCTACTACTATATATATGCTCATCAAGCTTTCTTACCCGTATATCTTTGGTATACTAGACTGTAGCCCGATCAAGTCCTCTTTGAGCAGCTCAGATGTATGCGTCTCCGGAATTGAAGGCATCAAACACCTCTTCGGAAAAGATGTTGTTGCGAAGCACGGCCCGTCGACGCTGATGATCCATGGCGCTCTCTACCTCCGAATTGGTGGCGGAGAGCATATCTGCGTCTTCTGTTGGAGGACTATGCGGTGTCGGCCCTATGTCCGCCTCTTCTCTCGAAGTTGGTCTTGGAGCCCGACTGGTGGAGGCGTGGTTGGCAGGATCTCCGGATACAGTCCGGGTACTCCTCTTCCTACCAAGATGTACGAAGGGCGTTGTTATACTTCAAACGACAAAAAAATTGCATGACAGGTTGTTTTCTTACCTCTGTAGAGGCATGTCGGCTCTAATCGCCTTCCTCTTGAGCCTGCCCAATCCGGACGGCAGTGGCTGACGGGTACCTAGGGGCTCGGCCCTGTGCTCCGAACGTCGCTTCTGCAAAAGCATGACATATCAGGGATAAGGTATGACATCAGGAAAGAATTCTCTTCGGATGATCGAGTTTTCGGCTTGGCTTACACGCGACGAAGGTAATACTCCGGGATAATCGGCGGTAATAGCCAGTAGGGCATCGTCACGACTCGTCCGATAAAATATCCCGTCGACAAGCTCAACGGTCGCATATGGGTCTTCTTCGAGTCCTGGATCCAGGGCCCTTTCGGGGTCCTCTTGCTGCGGAGAAGGGCCGGTGATTCCTTCCACATCCCTCATCAGTTCCTACTTGGAAATATCGATGCAGGTAACTTTAGCAAAGAACGCCACAATAAGTGAAGCGGTAAAATAAATGACGACTTACCCAGTTTGGGGGATTGTACATGGAGAATCCGTCCCGCGGTTTGATATGAAGGAATTCTTCCTCTTCTCCTTTGTACAGGTTGGACAGTATCCTCGCCAAAGCGATGGGGGAGTCCGAACCCTTACGACCGCAGCGGGTGGTGTCGTCTGTCCCGTTGTAGTGCCACATGGGATTGCTCCAATATTGAAGCGGTTGCACTCCCCGCATTATGCATACTGCCATCACCTCGACTATCGCCAGTCCGAATTTGGCCACTAACTTTATCCTATTCATCAGGAAATGTACTTCCCTGGAATCCTCTTCTTGGGGGCCTCGGGGGCGCCAGCTTATACATGCCCTTGGCGGGGATTTACTAAACTTGGGGAGTCCTGTACGGACTGGATCCGGAAGGGGAGCGTCGTTAATATAAAACCACTCTGAAGCCCAGTTGTCTGGAGCCTTCTTGGGAGTACCAGACAGGTATCCGGTCTCAGCAATACGCCATACTTCGGCCCCGCCCACTTGACATAGGGATTCTCCCTGGTTGCGGGGGACAAGGCAGAACAACTTCTTCCACAATTCGAAATGAGCCTCACAGCCTAGAAATAGCTCACAAAGGGCAACGTACCTTGCTATATGCAGTATGGAGGCTGGGGTAAAATTGTGCAGTTGGAGGCCGTAGAACTCCAGAAGCCCACGAAGGAATGGATGAATAGGAAACCCGACACCCCTTAACAGATGCAGAATTAAGCATATTCGCTCCTCTGGAGACGGATTGGGGGATCTCTCCACTTGTTCTCCGCCGTTATAGGTGGCAACTCCGACTCGAACAGGGACCACGAATGCCGGCGGGAGGAGCCCTTGAGTTTTTAACTTTATCAAACGACAAGGAGAAATTGAACACTCTCCCCAGTCTCCCGGCTTGGGGCAAGGGGAGCGAGCAGAAGAGCTGCGACGACCGGCCATGCTGGAATGGTTTTTTCTGGGCGCTCTGTTGGATGCTTGCTCGAGGAGGGAGAGTGAGGTTTGGATCTAGGAATCCCCGTCTCTTCAAATAGACGGCTAGCCCGAAGGGCCGAGGGTGGCAAATGCAAAAATGCCTCGACTCCTCACATTCGCTCGACACGTGGAAATGATCATTATTGATACACTGAAGTCGAGGAGTAGAACATTGATGAAGATGCCAAACACTGTTCGTCATGATGGAAACCTTGGAGTATTCGGAGGAGGAACCCGCCTTGCAATGCCGAAAACAAGACTGCGCGTCGGATTCATCATCAATGAAGCCTGGTTCAGGGGCTACTAAGGGAGTCCTAGATAAGGGGGTATCCGGACAGCCGGACTATATACATCGTCTGGACTATAGAAGCGTCAAGATACAAGACTCAAGACTTCGGCTCGTGTCCGGATGGGACTCCCCTTTGCGTGGAAGACAAGCTTGGCAATCCGGATATTATGTTTCCTTCCTTGTAACCGACTCCATGTAAACCCTAGATCTCCGGTGTCTATATAAACCGGAGAGCGTGGTCCTTAGAAGGCCGATCACAATTACAATCATACCCTCATAGGCTAGCTCTTAGGGTTTAGCCTCTACGATCTCGTGGTAGATCTACTCTTGTGTTCCACATATCTTCAATAGTAATCAAGCAGGAAGTAGGGTTTTACCTCCATCGAGAGGGCCCAAACCTGGGTAAACATTGTGTCCCTTGCTTCCTGTTACCATCAGCCTAAGATGCACAGATCGGGACCCCCTACCCGAGATCCGCCGGTTTTGACACCGATACCCGTCATTTAACATAGTCATCAGATCGCTGACCAGTTTACGCTTATTATGATAGTCAGTTTTCAGTTTTCTCCACTGAGGTGCTTAACCATGCGAGCTGGAAGCACAATCGCAGTGGTTCTCCCTTTGCACACTTAGTCGAACAAAGCGGAACGTAGGAGGCAAGCACAGGAGCCAGGCAACCCAATTATTGACCGAAGACACAATTTGAAACTGATTTATATATAGCAATATCCGAGAATGTTTTGGCCGAATCTCTAAAGGTGTCCGGCGTTGCACTGTGAGACTTATGCTGGAAACACACAAATAGTTTAAAAGTGCCATAAGCTTGGAAAACAGCTCATATAAATTTTAAGATCCCCCAAGTGACTTGGGTAGAAGAATTTTAATTATAATGATTGTATGTACTGAAGTACTTATATCATATCTGTGTTCACCCGAACTTTGAACGCGTCTTAACCGACCGTCGGCTTCTCCCTCTTCGGTCAAGGGCCGAAAAGTGTTATGTACTCCACCTATCGAGAATATCGACGGTGTTTCCGATAACCAGGCAATCAGGCCATAAGGCTGTAACAGACAAAGCGTGCTTAGGGAACTTATGCTATATTACTGACGAAGTGTAAGAAGCATCTTCAAAGAAAATAGTACCTCCACCGATACCTTTCTTCGGTTGCTTATTGTTATTATGAGACTTGTGCAATAGATTTTTTGTACTCATGAGTTCCGTTGTGTGCCGACCATGATTGAAAACAATAAGAGCGCCAGCTTTCGGTATCACCCAGTCTGAGGTCCGAGCTCGGATGACCCGGTCGTGACAATCACAGAGGTGCTCCCTTTACTCCCTAGCCGAACAATCGGGAACGTAGGGGTAAGCACAGGAGCAAGGCAACTCAGCTTGCAGAACACTTAAGTCAATATGATGCATATTGTGGCGTAATACACGAACAAGGAACGAAGCCATACAAGTATAATCATATGGAAGAGGAAAGGCTTCATAAAGGAAGCCCCCAAGTAAACGGGGTATTTGAATTTGTGTGTCACAAAAAAAGTTTTGACAAGGAATTTTGTCACAAACAACTTTTTGCCAAAAAAGTATAATGCTTAGTCGAACCGAACAAAATTCAAAACAGAAAGTCTTTGAGCATGAAAGTGACTTAGCTGGTTAATGTGCTCGGTGTTGATCATGTGATTCGGGCTTGTGGTGGGACGAAGACGCCCAGTGATGTGTGACAGATCCGACAAGGTTCGCAGTCCTCGGCATGGCCGAGGTCCCAACCCCCAAACCCGAGGTGTCTGAGCAAGGAGTTCGACACTCCGAAGTAGTGACCGCTGATAACCCACAAGCGTAGGGGATCACAACAGCTTTTGAGGGTAGAGTATTCAACCCAAATTTATTGATTTGACACAAGGGGAGCCAAAGAATATTCTTAAGTATTAGCAGTTGAGTTGTCAATTCAACCACACCTGGATAACTTAGTATCTGCAGCAAAGTATTTAGTAGCAAAGTAGTATGATAGTAATGGTAATAGTGGCAAAAGTAACGATAGCTGTTTTGTAGTGATTCTAACAATAGCAACGGAAAAGTAAATAAGTGAAGCACAATATGTGAAAAGCTCGTAGGCATTGGATCAGTGATGGATAATTATGTCGGATGCGATTCCTCATGTAATAGTTATAACATAGGGTGACACAGAACTAGCTCCAGTTTATTAATGTAATGTAGGCATGTATTCCGAATATAGTCATACGTGCTTATGGAAAAGAACTTGCATGACATATTTTGTCCTACCCTCCCGTGGCAGCGAGGTCCTATTGGAAACTAAGGGATATTAAGGCCTCCTTTTAATAGAGTACCAGACCAAAGCATTAACACATAGTGAACACATGAACTCCTCAAACTACGGTCTTCACCGAGAAGTATCCCGATTATTGTCACTTCGGGGTTGTGGGATCATAACACATACTAGGTGACTATAGACTTGTAAGATAGGATCAAGAACTCACATATATTCATGAAAACATAATAGGTTCAGATCTGAAATCATGGCACTCGGGCCCTAGTGACAAGCATTAAGCATAGCAAAGTCATAGCAACATCAATCTCGGAACATAGTGGATACTAGGGATCAAACCCTAACAAAACTAACTTGATTACATGGTAAATCTCATCCAACCCATCACCGTCCAGCAAGCCTACGTTGGAATTACTCATGCACGGCGGTGAGCATCATGAAATTGGTGATGGAGGATGGTTGATGATGACGACAGCAACGAATCCCCCTCTCTGGAGCCCCGAACGGACTCTAGACTAGCCCTCCCGAGAGGTTTTAGGGCTTGGCGGTGGCTCCGTATCGTAAAACGTGATGAAACTTCCTCTTTGATTTTTTCTCCGCAAAACGGAATATATGGAGTTGGAGTTGAGGTCGGTGGAGCAGCAGGGGGCCCACGAGACAGGGGGCGTGCCCAGAGGGAGGGGGCGCGCCCCCACCCTCTTGGACAGGGTGTGGGCCCCCTGGCCTTCATCTTTTGCCAGTATTTTTTATATTTTCCAAAAGTTATCTCCATAGATTTTTAGGTCATTCCGAGAACATTTGTTTCTGCACAAAAATAACACCATGGCAGTTCTGCTGAAAATAGCGTCAGTCTGGGTTAGTTCCATTCAAATCATGCAAATTAGGGTCCAAAACAAGGGCAAAAGTGTTTGGAAAAGTAGATACATTGGAGACGTATCAACTCCCCCAAGCTTAAACCTTTGCTTGTCCTCAAGCAATTCAGTTGATAAACTGAAAGTGATAAAGAAAAACTTTTACAAACTCTGTTTGCTCTTGTTGTTGTAATATGCAAAGCCAACATTCAAGGTTTCAGCAAAGATTATGAACTAACCATATTCACAATAACACTCAGGTCTCATGTTTACTCATATCAATGGCATAATCAACTAGCGAGCAATAATAATAAAACTCGGATGACAACACTTTCTCAAACAATCATAGTATGATATAACAAGATGGTATCTCGCTAGCCCTTTCTGAGACCGCAAAACATAAATGTAGAGCACCTTTAAAGATCAAGGACTGACTAAACATTCTAATTCATGGTAAAAGAGATCCAGTCAAGTCATACCCAATATAAACTAACAGTAATGCATACAAATGACAGTGTGCTCTCCAGCGGGTGCTTTTTAATAAGAGGGCGATGATTCAACATAAAAGCAAATAGATAGGCCCTTCGCAGAGGGAAGCATGGATTTGTAGAGGAGCCAGAGCTCGATTTTAAAATAGAGAGATAAATAACATTTTGAGCGACATACTTTCACTGTCAACGCAACAACTATGAGATGGCGATATCTTCCATACTACATGCATTATAGGCGGTTCCCAAACAGAATGGTAAAGTTTATACTCCCCCACCACCAACAAACATCAATCCATGGCTTGCTCGAAACAACGAGTGCCTCCAACTAACAACAATCCTGGGGGAGTTTTGTTTAATTATTTTGGTTTGCTTTGATCTTTTTGATCATGGGACTGGGCATCCCGGTTACTAGCCATTTTCTCGTGAATGAGGAGTGGAGTCCACTCCTCTTGAGAATAACCCACCTAGCATGGAAGATACAGACAGCCCTAGTTGAAACATGAGCTGCTCAAGCATACAAAACAGAATTTTATTTGAAGGTTTGGAGTTTGGCACATACAAATTTACTTGGAACGGCAGGTAGATACCGCATATAGGAAGGTATGGTGGACTCATAAGGAACAACTTTGGGGTTTGAGGAATTTGGATGCACAAGCAGTATTCCCACTTAGTATAGGTGAAGGCTAGCAAAAGACTGGGAAGTGACCAACTGAGAGAGCGACAATAGTCATGAACATGCATTAAAATTAATTTACAACAAGTGCAAGCATGAGTAGGATATAATCCACCATGAACATAAATATCGTGAAGGCTATGTTGATTTTTGTTTCAACTACATGCGTGAGCATGTGCCAAGTCGAGCCACTCAATTCATTCAAAGGAGGATACCATCTCATCATACCACATCACAATCATTTTAATAGCATGTTGGCACGCAAGGTAAACCATTATAACTCATAGCTAATTAAGCATGGCATAAGCAACTATAATCTCTAAATTTCATTGCAAATATGTCTACTTCACAATAAGCTGAATCAGGTACGATGAACTCACCATATTTACAAAAACAAGATAGGTCGAGTTCATACTAGCTTTTCTCATCTCAATCAGTCCATCATATATCGTCATCATTGCCTTTCACTTGCCAGACCGAATGGTGTGTATAATCATAAGAGTGCACATGCATTTTACTAAGCTGGAATCCGCAAGCATTCATTTCAAGAGAGAAGACAAGGTAATATGGGCTCTAAATTAAATCAACAATCATTCATATGAGAGCCACTAACATTTTCATTATGGTCTTCTACTCTTGACCCCCAAAGGGAAGAAAAAAGAAATAAAATTATTTACACGAGAGAGCTCCAACAAGTAAAAAGAAGAACGAGAAATCTTTTTGGGTTTTCTTTAGAGTTTATCAAACACACAAGAAGAAAGCAGGAAAAAAATTAAACTAGCATGGATAGTACAATGAAAGAGTATGAGCACCAACGCTAGAATGAGTGTGTGCACATGAATGTAAAGTTGGTGGGAAATACGTACTCCCCCAAGCTTAGGCTTTTGGCCTAAGTTGGTCTATGGCCATGGGTAGCGTGGCTGATATCCATAGTTGTAACTAGGGTCATACTGAGATGCAGCAGTCATTGCCTCCTGAGCTGCAGCCTGGCGACGGGCTGCTTCCGCCCTCCTCTCGTACTCGTTTGCCTCCTCCCTGATGACAACATATCTTCACTTTTCCTGATAATCAAAAAGGGTAGGAGCAGGGAGAGTAATATGGACAACACGACGTCTGTCAAAGATTAGTCGATATTGGAGGAATTGGTCATTCCTCTCAAGAAAATGATGTCTAACCATGGCATTATAATCTAAATAAGCGGGTAGCAACTCCATATCATTTTCATGTATAGGTATCTCAAGATAATTAGCCACACAGGTTGCATAAATTCCTCCGAAAAAGTCTACAACTAAACCATTATGATGCAACCTACGTGCAACAATTGCCCCCAAGTTGTACTGTTTATCACCTAATATAGCACTCTTGAGAACACAAAGATCAGGGACACACATGTGACATGCTTCATCTTTACCATTAATACATCTACCAATGAAGAGAGCAAAATAATGTATAGAAGGAAAATGAATGCTTCCTATGGTAGCTTGTGCTATGTCCCTAGATTCTGCCACAGTGATATTAGCAAGAAAATCTTTATATTCAGATTTACTAGGTTCATTAACACTTCCCCACTGCGGGAGTTTGCAAGCAATAGTAAAATCTTCTAGGTCCATGGTATATGATTTATCATAAATATCAAACAGGACATTTTGAGAATTGCGCGAAGATGTAAATTTAAACCTTCTAACAAATGAATCAGTCAAATATCGGTATTGCGGGCACCTATCTTGCATGAACGCCTCAAGGTTGGCATTACGCACATATGCATCAAATTCATCCTTGATACCCGCTGCAACCATAAACGACTCTGACGGCCATTCACAGGGCCGCACATCAGCTTCCCTTGGTGGTTTGTCGTCCAGCTCGCGTATCGCGAGACTGGGTCCTTTCTTCCTTGAAGAACCACCTTGGTACATTTTCCTGAACATATTTCTTTTTCTGCAATATTTCTGAAATTTTCAGTAACTTCAAAATAAAAGTGAATCAAACTAAACAAGATTGATAGCAACTACTCCCATAAGTGCCTAGAGCCTATATCATGCATTAGAATTACTTGGGATCTCATAAATTTAACATGCAAGCTCAAGAACAGGGTCACCAAGGTAGCAAGAATTTGCAATGAATAAAGCACTAGAACAAAAACTAATTGGATCATTGGAGGAGTCACATACCAAGCAACAATCTCCCAAAGCAGTTTTGTGAATGGAGCTTTGAGCAAGGAGATCGAAAATCGCAGCAAAACGAGCTGGAACTCATGCTTGAGCTGGATGGGGATTTTTTTGGGGAGGAAGATGGAGTGTGTGGGTGCAGGAATAAGTGGAGGGGGTCCACCATGGGCCCACGAGACAGGGGGCGCGCCCATGGGGTGCGGGCGCGCCCTCCACCCTCGTGGCCAAGTGCTTGCCACCCTACAGTGTTCTCAGTGCCTAAAATCCTCAAATATTCCATAAAAAACATACTAAATTTGCAGGGCATTTGGAGCACTTTTATTTTCGGGGTATTTTTTAATGCATTGATAATTCAGAAAACAGACAAAATATACTATTTCTATTTTATTTATTCTAAGTAACAGAAAGTAAAAAGAGAGTACAGAAGGTTGTGCCTTCTATTTTCATCCATCTCATGATCATCAAAAGGAATCCACTAACAAGGTTGATCAAGTCTTGTTAACAAACTCATTCCGAATCAGATAAAACCGGAGAAATTTCGAAGTGGCACTAGGTTACCTCAACGGGGATATGAACATCCCCAATAATAAGAATATCATACTTTTTCTTTGCAGTAGGAAGAGGAAATTCAAAACCTCCAAATATAATTGATGGGATTTTCCCAATAGAATTTATGCTGTGAACTTGAGGTTGTTTCCTCGGAAAATGTACCATGTGCTCATTTCCATTAACATGAAAGGTGACATTGCCTTTGTTGCAATCAATAACAACACCTTCAATGTTTAAAAAGGGTCTACCGATGATAATCGACATGCAGTCGTCCTCAGGAATATCAAGAATGACAAAGTCTGTTAAGATAATAACATTCGCAACAACAACAGGCACGTCCTCACAAATGCCGACAGGTATGGCAGTTGATTTATCAGCCATTTGCAAGGATATCTCAGCTCAGTAGGTGTCAACTTACTTAATTCAAGTCTAAAGTACAAGGAAAGAGTCATAACACTAACACCGGCTCCTAAATGAAATAAGGCAGTTTTAACATAATTTCTTTTAATGGAGCATGGTATAGTGGGTACTCCGGGATCACCAAGTTTCTTAGGTATTCCACCCTTAAAGGTATAGTTAGCGAGCATGGTGGAGATTTCAGATTCAGGTATTTTCCTTTTATTAATAATGATATCTTTCATGTATTTAGCATAAGGGTTTGTTTTAAGCATATTAGTTAAGCGCATGTGTAAGAAAATAGGTCTAATCATTTAAGCAAAGTGCTCAAAATCTTCGTCATCCTTTGTCTTGGATGGTTTAGGAAGAAAAGGCATGGGTTTCTGAACCCATGGTTCTCTTTCCCTTCCATGCTTCCTAGCAACAAAATCTCTCTTATCATATCATGGATTTCTTGATTGTGGGTTATCAAGATCAACAACAGGTTCAATTTCTATATCATTGTTATTACTAGGTTGAGCATCTACATGAACATCATTATTAGAATTATCATTAGGTTCATGTTCATCTCCGCTTTATGTTTCAGCATCAGAGATAGAAGTATCATTAGGATTCTCAGGTGTTTCTAAATTAGTTTCACTAGAGGCATGCGAAGTCCTATAATCTTTTTTTTCTTCTTCTTAGAAGAACTAGGAGCATCTAGATTATTATTCTGAGAATCTTGTTCAATTCTCTTAGGGTGGCCTTCAGGATACAAAGGTTCCTGAGTCATTTTACCAGTTCTAGTAGCCACTCTAACAGCAAAATCATGTTTATTATTTAATTCAACTAGCAGTTCATTCTGAGCCTTAAGTACTTGTTCAGCTTGAGTGGTTACCATAGAAACATGTTTACTAGTGAGTTTAAGTTCACCCTTAACTCTAGACATATAATCACTCAAGCATCCAATCATATAAGAATTATTTTTCAATTGTCTACTAACATAATCATTGAAATTTGCTTGTTTATCCATAAAGTCATCAAATTCATCTAAGCACTGGCTAACAAATTTAGTAGACGGGATTTCAACTTTATCATATCTATAGAGAGAATTTACCTTTACTACTTGTGTCGGGTTATCAATACAATGTTTTTCTTCGACAGGAGGTATATTAAGACCATGTATTTCTTCAATAGGAGGTAAATTCTTAATATCTTCAGCTTTAATACCTTTTTATTTCATTGATTTCTTTGCCTCTTGCATATCTTCAGGACTGAGAAATAGAACACCTCTCTTCTTCGTAGTAGGTTTAGGAATAGGCTCGGGAGTTGGCTCAATTGGTTCAGGAATTGCTTCAGGAATTGGCTTAGGAAGAGTCCAATTATTTTCATTTGTCAACTATTATTCAATAACAGTTCAGCTTGGTCGACTGTTCTTCCCCTGAAAACACAACCAGCAAAACTATCCAAGTAGTCCTTGGAAGCATCAGTTAGTCCATTATAAAAGATATCAAGTATTTCATTTTTCTTAAGAGGGTGATCAGGCAAAGCATTAAGTAATCGGAGAAGCCTCCCCCAAGCTTGTGGGAGACTCTCTTCTTCGATTTGCACAAAATTATATATTTCCTGCAAGGCAACTTGTTTCTTATGAGCAGGGAAATATTTAGCAGAGAAGTAATAGATCATATCCTCGGGACTACGCACACAGCCAGGATCAAGAGAATTAAACCAAGTTTTAGCATCACCCTTTAACGAGAATGGAAATATCTTAAGGATATAGTAATAGCGAGACTTCTCATCATTAGTAGACAGGGTGGCTATATCATTCAACTTGGTAAGATGTGCCACAACAGTTTCAGATTCATTGCCATAAAAAGGATCAGATTCAACTAAAGTAATTACCTCAGGGTCAACAGAGAATTCATAATCCTTATCAGTAACAAAGATAGGTGGAGTAGCAAAAGCAGGGTCATGTTTCATTCTAGCATTCAGAGTTTTCTGTTTCAGCTTAGCTAATAATTTCTTAAAATCTGATCTATCATTGCAAGCAAGAAAGTCTCTAGCAGTTTCTTCATCCATAACATAACCCTCAGGAACAACAGGCAATTCATAATTAGGGGTAGAACCTTCATCATCGCTTTCATCAATGATTTCATTTTCAATTATTTCATTCTCTCTAACCCTAGCAATTTGTTCAACAAGATATTCACCTAATGGCACAGTAGTATCGAGCATAGAAGTTGTTTCATCATAAGTATCATGCATAGCAAAAGTGGCATCATCAATAACATGTGACATATCAGAATTTTTAGCAGTAGCAGGTTTAGGTGTCGCAAGCTTACTCATAACAGAAGGAGAATCAACTGCAGAGCTAGATGGCAGTTCCTTACCTCCCCTCGTAGTTGAGGGATAAATTTTAGTTCTTTGATCTTTCAAGTTCTTCATAGTGATCAGCATATATAAATCCCAAGTGACTCAAAGAATAGAGCTATGCTCCCCGGCAACAGCGCCAGAAATTAGTCTTGATAACCCACAAGCGTAGGGGATCGCAACCGCTTTCGAGGGTAGAGTATTCAACCCAAATTTATTGATTCGACATAAGGGGAGCCAAAGAATATTTTTAAGTATTAGTAGTTGAGTTGTCAATTCAACCACACCTGGATAACTTAGTATCTGCAGCAAAGTATTTAGTAGCAAAGTAGTATGATAGTAATGGTAACAGTGGCAAAAGTAACGATAGCAGTTTTGTAATGATTGTAATAATAGCAAAGGAAAAGTAAATAAGCGAAGCACAATATGTGAAAAGCTCGTAGACATTGGATTAGTGATGGATAATTATGTCGGATGTGATTCCTCATGTAATAGTTATAACATAGGGGTGACACAGAACTAGCTCCAGTTCATTAATGTAATGTAGGCATGTATTTCGAATATAGTCATACGTGCTTATGGAAAAGAACTTGCATGACATCTTTTGTCCTACCCTCCCGTGGTAGCGGGGTCCTATTGGAAACTAAGGGATATTAAGGCCTCCTTTTAATAGAGTACCAGACCAAAGCATTAACACATAGTGAATACATGAACTCCTCAAACTACGATCATCACCGAGAAGTATCCCGATTATTGCCACTTCGGGGTTGTTGGATCATAACACATAATAGGTGACCATAGACTTGCAAGATAGGATCAAGAACTCACATATATTCATGAAAACATAATAGGTTCAGAACTGAAATCATGGCACTCGGGCCCTAGTGACAAGCATTAAGCATAGCAAAGTCATAGCAACATCAATCTCAGAACATAGTGGATACTAGGGATCAAACCCTAACAAAACTAACTTGATTACATGGTAAATCTCATCCAACCCATCACCGTCCAGCAAGCCTACAATGGAATTACTCACGCATGGCGGTGAGCATCATGAAATTGGAGATGGAGGATGGTTGATGATGATGACGGCGACGAATCCCCCTCTCCGGAGCCCCGAACAGACTCCAGACCAGCCCTCCCGAGAGGTTTTAGGGCTTGGCGACGGCTCCGTATCGTAAAACGTGATGAAATTTCCCCTCTGATTTTTTCTCTCCGCGAAATGGAATATATGGAGTTGGAGTTGAGGTCGGTTTAGCAGTAGGGGGCCCACGAGACAAGGGGCGCGCCCAGGGGGAGGGGGCGCACCTCCCAACCTCGTGGACAGGGTGTGGGCCCCCTGGTCTTCATCTTTTGCCAGTATTTTTTATATTTTCCAAAAGTTATCACCATGGATTTTTAGGTCATTCCGAGAACTTTTGTTTCTGCACAAAAATAAGACCATGGCAGTTCTACTGAAAACAGCGTTAGTCCGGGTTAGTTCCATTCAAATCATGCAAATTAGGGTCCAAAACAAGGGCAAAAGTGTTTGGAAAAGTAGATACGTTGGAGACGTATCAACTGCGCAGTCAAAATCGACTACCTGCATACATAAAAAATAATCCTTGCATTATTGCTTTACGCAAAATAATTTATTTAAAGAGATGTGGCCTGGTACTGAAGCGAATGTCGATGCAGGGCGTCGGCGTGACACAGTGAAGGCGTGACAAAGCATGAATTTGCAGGGCGGTCCGGGCTCCAGATGCGGCGTTCGCCGAACTAAGACGGGAAACAGACCGAACCATCATGCAACCATCGTTAATGCGGCCATAATTTGACAGAACTGTGTACAGATGATGGAACAAACCAGTGTAATAATTTTTTGAAAAAATAAACCCAAGCAAGAAAAAAAACTAGGATTAATAGCACCTTGGTTATCTGTTGTAGCAATCTGAAAAAGGTTACTCTCGAAATTGGGACTTGATCCACACACCCATTGCCTGGTGAGTGATGGAGCGGCGGCATGGCGATGCTGGCAAAGGTTGGCTTGCCGAGGCAAAGCCCCCGGTCCAGCTAACGTGACGAAGGTGGTCGGTTGACGACGCCGAAGTCTCTGGAGTAGGTCGATGAAGGGATGACGAAGCCCCCATTCCAGATGAGGAGACGGAGCAGCTCGGTGAGGAGATGTTGTAGCTGCCATGTCAGCCAAGGTGTTGAACTAGTTCGGAGTGATGGACATCGGATCGATGAAGCAGCGGTTCAGCCATGCCGATGCAGGTCGTAACTTGTGATGTGGTCAATGTTGGCTTGATGAAGTGACCGTGCAGCGATGTCGGTGTGCCCGCTCTGTGTAATCCATGGGGCGGCGATGTTGGTGATGATTTATCCTTCGCGATACTGAACTCTTGTTCGACTTGCCGAGATGATGATCCGAAGAAGTTGAGCTCGACTCAACAAAGCGACGACGTGTCTAGCGCAGGTCGGCAGCCGTAGAGCAACATTGTCGGGCTGGTTTGACACTGGCCCAATGGTGAAGATCATATTGGAAAAGACTTTAAAATTAACGGGATGTGTTTGGGAACAAAACACAATACCCCATACAAAACTTCCTTCAAAACAGATGTCCGAAATCTCGTTCAAAAAAAAGATGAATTCGGGTCGGATTCGTTCTCGCGTAGAAAACAGATCCGAAAAGTGATGCACTAATCGGAAGGTTCCCGGAGTTTGGACAGTCGGATCAAGCTGAAATTTTGAGGGGTGGTAGATATGGGAATTCTGCAGCGATGAACGGTTGGATCTTCCAAAGGACCTCTTAGCTAGGCTCTGGAGACCACACCCTAAACTCGTCCAGATTCCCGTCTAGATTTGACAGGGCTCCGGTATATCGTAGATTGCCAGAGATTCCTCCATCGGAACTCGACGAAATTTTCCAAGGTTGTTGTAGACTCAATTCCACACAATTCCACAAAGCAATTGTTAAAACGACACTCGAGGAGGCGATCGCGGCGGATACAAGTTCGCTGTCCATAAAAATAGCACGGTCGCCCGAGGGCAATGTTGATGTTGAGCCCTCGAGCTCATGGATGATTCCTCCATGATCTTGATAGAGATTGGAGTTGATGTTGATGAAGGCCCTCATCCGAACATGACGATCGTAGGTAGGGCGCAGTCCTCGGTCAAGCGAAGGTGACCAGTCGATATGGTGACAAAGAAGCCAACATCGCAGTTGATCTGCAGTCAAGCCATCGATCCTTTGCCGATCACACAGCGGAACTCTCAATGAAAGCACCAATGTCGGTGTCAAAACTGGCGGTTCTCGGATAGGGGGTCCCGAACTATGCGTCTAGGGCTAATGGTAACAGGAGGCGGGTGAGGGAGTCCTGGATTAAGGGGTCCTCGGACAGCCGGAGTATATAGTTTAGCCAGACTATTGGACTATGAAGATACAAGATAGAAGACTTCGTCCCGTGTCCGGATGGGACTCTCCTTTGCATGGAAGGCAAGCTTGGCGATTCGGATATGTAGATTTCCTTCTCTGTAACTGACTCTGTGTAACCCTAGCCCCCTCCGGTGTCTATATAAACCGAAGGGTTTAGTCCGTAGGACAAGAACAATCATAATCATAGGCTAGCTTCTACGGTTAGCCTCTACGATCTCATGGTAGATCAACTCTTGTAATACTCATATCATCAAGATCAATCAAGCAGGAAGTAGGGTATTACCTCCGTAGAGAGGGCCCGAACCTGGGTAAACATCGTGTCCCTCGCCTCCTGTTACCATTAGCTTTAGACGCACAGTTCGGGACCCCCTACCCGAGATCCGCCGGTTTTGACACTAACAGTGGTGCTTTCATTGAGAGTTCCACTGTGTCGTCATCATAAGGCTTTATGGCTCCTTCAATCATCTACAACGATACGGTCCAGTGTGAGACTTTTCTCCCCGGACAGATCTTCGTATTCGGCGGCTTCGCACTACGGGTCTACTCACTTGGCCATCTAGAGCAGATCGACACCTCGCCCCTGGCCATCAGGTTAGGTTTGGAAGTTTGAACTACATCGCCGACATCCGAGGAGACTTGATCTTTGACAGATTCGAACATATGAAAGCCGCTCCCTGCAGCCACGATGAACATGACTTAAATCTGTCATCGGACCATGCTCAGGAGATAGCACCTGTAACCGTCCTGGCCCTAGATCAAGAATAGATCACACCGTCCGAGGACGGGGGGCTAGACACCACCATAGAAGCCGCATACTCTACAGCGCTTGAGCTGAACATAGATCCAACCTCTAGCGAGGTCTGTGCCATTGGACCTTCGGACTCATCTCCGGATACAAGTTCCGAACCACGTGTGTCCGCGTCCGTCGAATCTAATTAGGCGCCGATCTTGGTGTTTTCGTCCGCGGACATCTTTCAACACTCTCCCTTGGGTGACGTGTCAAATTCATTAAAATCTCTCCTTGTGAGGAGATTCTTGGCCGAACTATGTTCGGCTTGAGTGGGAAACGAATGACGAAGAACTTCGCTGCCCACCCACCACCCACTTGATAGCCATTGTCGACGACTTAACCGACATGCTTGACTTCGTCTCCGAAGACATCGACGGTATGGATGACGATGCGGGAGAAGAATAGGAACCACCGCCCACAGGGCGCTGGACAGCCACCTCATCATATGACATTTACATGGTGGATACCCCCAAAGAAGACAATGGCGAGGACAAAAAGGATACAGGTGAGGAAAAACCTCCCGAGAAGCAGCCGAAGCACTAACGTTAGTGGTGTCAATCTAAACCACGCCATGGTAACAACAGCAATACCGACACAGGAGACAATAGCACTCCGGATGATGCCGAAGATAACAAAGATGACCCCACCCAGCCAAGCTTCGAACAGGTCGGACGGGAGGACGGGCAAGCCAGCCCTGATGAACAGGCCACGAACGAAGACTCGGAAGACGATAATTACATGCCTCTCTCCGAGGATGAGGTGAGCCGCGACTACGACAAATTTACCATGCCTGAGGAAACCGCCGAGCAGGAATGCTTCAAGCGCCAGCTTATAGCCACTGCGAAGAGCCTGAAGAAGAAGTAGAAGCAGCTCCAAGCTGACAAAGATCTGCTAACTGATAGATGGACTGATGTCCTGGCAGCCGACGAATACGGACTCGAGCGCCCAACCAAAAGTTACCCTAGGCACAGGTTGCTACGTCAATTCGAGGAGGAGGCGCTAGAGCCCACACTACCAGCGCATGATGCGGCTGAGCGACCACCACGTGACTGGGATAAAGCAGTGTATCAGTCTGAGCACCAGCCCGCACCCTGTCGCTGAACAAATAGAAGCACAAAGGCTCGGGGATACACACATGACTTGCAGTACGAATTGGAGGACAAAGCAGGACAGCCAAGATCGATCTACGGATCGCGGGGGCGCGCCTCAACACGCGACGATGACCGTCACGTCGGATACACTACAAGCAAATCCACCCGGGCCGAATACAGCAGACTAGCTACATCCGAACTGCGTTGCGAAGTAGCCTGACACGAAGGCGCCGCACACCCCCTATGATTCACTGACGAACTAATGGAACATGAATTCCTAAAAGGGTTTAAACCCGTAAACATTGAACCATATGATGGGACAACAGATCCCGCGGTTTGGATTGAAGACTTCCTTCTCCATATTCACATGGCTCGCGGTGATGATCTCCATCCCATCAAGTATCTCCCACTAAAACTCAAGGGACCAGCTCGACACTGGTTGAACAGTCTGCCCAAAAACTCCATTGGCAGTTGGGAGAACCTGAAAGACGCATTTCTTAACAACTTTCAGGGCACTTATGTACGACCACCGAATGCTGATGACTTAAGTCACATAACCCAACAACCCAGAGAGTCGGCCAGGAAATTCTGGACTCGGTTCTTAACTAAAAAGAACCAAATCATCGATTGTCCGGATGCCGAAGCCCTAGCGGCCTTTAAACATAACATCCGTGACGAATGGCTAGCCCGACATCTCGGCCAAGAGAAACTGAAATCCATGGCAGCCCTTACGACACGTATGACCCGCTTCTGCGCGGGCGAGGATAGTTGGTTAGCCTGTAGCAATAGCACATCAAGAAAGCCTGGCACTTCAGACGCCAGGGATAGCAACGGCAAACCAAGACGCAATAGACACAAGCGTCAAAATAATGGCGATACCGCCGAAGACACTGCCGTCAATGCCGGATTCTGTGGCTCCAAGTCCGGTCAGCGGAAAAAGCCATTTAAAAGAAATAATCCGGGTCCGTCCAGTTTGGACCGCATCCTCGATCGTCCATGTCAAATCCATGGCACCCCTGATAAACTAGCCAACCACACCAATAGAGAGTGTTGGGTATTTAAACATGCCAGCAAGTTAAACGCCAAAAACAAGGAAAAGGGGCTGCACAACGATGACGATGAGGAGCCCCAGTCACTGAACACAGGGGGACAGAAGAAATTTCCTCCCCAAGTCAAAATGGTGAATATGATATACGCCACCCATATGCACAAGAGGGAGCGGAAGCGCGCACTAAGGGATGTCTACGCGATGGAGCCGGTCGCCCAAAAATTCAACCCATGGTCCTCCTGTCTGATCACCTTCGACCGCAGGGACCATCCAACCAGTATTCGTCATGGGGGTTCAGCCGCACTGGTCCTTGACCCCATTATCGACGGATTCCACCTCACACGAGTCCTTATGGACGGTGGCAGCAGCATGAACCTGCTGTATCAAGACACAGTGCGCAAAATGGGTATTGATCCTTCAAGGATCAAGCCCACCAAAACCACCTTTAAAGGTGTCATACCAGGTGTAGAGGCCTGTTGCACAGGCTTAATCACACTGGAAGTGGTCTTCGGATCACCGGATAATTTCCGAAGCAAAGAGTTAATGTTCGACATCGTCCCCTTCCAGAGTGGTTATCATGCACTGCCTGGACGAACCGCATTCGCTCGATTCAATGCGGTACCACACTATGCTTACCTAAAGCTCAAGATGCCAGGACCCCGCGGTGTCATAACAGTCAATGGGAATACGGAGCGCTCCCTCCGTACTGAGAAGCACACCGCAGCCCTTGCAGCAGAGGCACAGAGCAGCCTTCTTAGGCAGAACCTCAATTCGGTAATAAAGCCCCCGGACAACCTTAAACGAGTCCGAACTACTCTGCAGCAGAACCGTCTGGCTCGCCCAGAGCTCACCTAGCAATTCAGCCTCCGTTCTAGTCCCAATCAAGCGGTACAATTCGTGTCGCGCGTACATAACTACGCACTTCAAATACCATGGGCATAGACAGAGGCACAGCTAGACTACGGTCCATACCGTGGCTCAACCGCTCCTGGATCCGCCTACCCTCATTTTTTCTTCTCCTTGCAGGTTTTCTCTTCTTGAGGCTTTTTGTGATAACCTGATCATCGAACCCATCGCGGAAGGATACACCAAGAGAAGCCAGGGGCTTTGACGTATAAGGGAATTTCCAGGTGCTCTCCACTAACGATCGTTATTCCTGCTTACATACCCGCACGCAGCCCACTCTTGGTAATGGCATGTTAAATAGCCTTATTCGCTTCTCGCATTGGTGGTACAAATACGCTTTGACGTATTATTCAAATTACAATGGAAAACAACTTGAAGCGTTTGCTCTTTACTCAACTTTTTCCTTGCCTTTGTATTTACTGCATTCGTACAATCCGGTACACTTTAATTCACCAGGGGCTTTAGTGTACCCCATAACACGGCAAGAAAGTCCGAACACTTTATAGTACAGTTCGGCAGCCCGAACATATAGCATTATATGCATTAGCTCCAAATCATGTCTTTGGTCAAATGTTGAGTTTGCCCGGCTCCCATGTTTTTCTACCTTACGTTCCGCTATATTGGCTAAGGCGGCACAGCGAGAACTACTATGATTGTGTCCCGGTTCTTCCGGACGAGCACCTCAGTAGAGAAAGCCAAAAACTGACTGTCATGATGCAGCGAGAGAAGGTCGTTGTTCGAGAGGTCTCAAAATCCTTAAAGATTTTTTTCCGCTTCATGCGAGGAATCTATTTTTGCCCGATTCAGGCGTATATAGCGCCCCAAGTTCGGCCTTCTGAATACTAGGGGCTTCGCCAAAATTTAAAATTATAGAACTCCTATGGCTAAGTGAGAGTGATAAAGCTGTATAGTCCGATTGCCTTGTTCATTGCACTAAACACCTCCTTAAAGGACCAAGAACTTGGAAAAAGAGTGTTTAGATTTATCCCAAACACCCATGTACTAGCTACATGGGGGCAGAAGTCGATGACTGGCCAACTCTCAGAATTTCATAAACAGCCGCACAGGAGGGACAATTTTAAATAAACAGGCAATATATTTTGCGTAGCGAACTTGTTTTATATTACAGGATAGGATAAAATGAATGTATTCATTCAAAGATTACATCCTTCGCACATTGCTCCACCACAAGGCGGGATCCCTCTAGGACACTGTCATAATACATTTCGGGTCGACGGTGCTCCTTGCCCTTCGGCGGTCCTCTGGTCATCGGCGCCATGCCATCCATCTTCGCCCAATGCATCTTCGCATGGGCAAACACCATCCTCGCACCTTCAATGCACACCGACCACTTTATGACGTCAAGTCATGGGCAGACACTCACAAGCCACTTCACGAGTCCGAAGTAGCTGCTAGGCAGGGGCTCGGCAGGCCATAACCAGACTATAAGGTCCTTCATGGCCAGTTCGGCCGCCTTGTGCAGCTCGACTAGCTATTTCAGCTGGTCGCTTAAGGGCCGCGGATGTTCTTGCCCAAGGTACTAAGACCAGAACAGCTTCTCCATCGATCTCCCTTCTTCGGCTCGGTAGAACTCTGCGGCATCCGATATGCTATACGGCAGGTCTGCAAACGCTCCTGGAGAACTCCGAATTCGGGTAAGTAAAAAGAATGTTTCCTTCACATACTTTCTTTGCATAAGAAAAGCCTTACCCGCCGCAATCTTTTGGGCCGCCTGGACTTCCTGGAGGACCCTCTGGGCTTCGGCTCTGGCGTCTTGTGTGCTCTGGAGGGCCTTGGCAAGCTCGGACTCTTTAGTCTTCGAGTCATGCTCCAAGGATTCATACTTCTTGACGGCATCCTAGAGCTCTTGTTGCACCTCGCTGACTCAGGCCTCCTACTTTTCGCATGCGGCGCGTTCCTTGGCCACTTTGTCTTCGGACTTGGCTAACGCCTTCTTCAGGGTCACCACCTTGGTCGTGGCCCCTACAACAGTTCATAACACTTTCATCGGCATGAACCATTTATCATTCATAAGTATACAGGCAGGGTACTATATACCTAGGCTCTCCCCCAGCTACCTCTTCACGAGGCCAAGCTCCCCCTCGGTCCTCTCCAGGCTCTGCTTTAGTCCAGAGACCTCCACAGTATGAGTGGCAGCAGCTAGCAGCGACGCATGCTTATTCACATAGACATCTTTTGTTAGACTCCTGCGACTATTATTTGATCCTTTGTTCGGCTTTTCTTTCCGAACACCTAACAGACCATCAGGGGCTACTGTCTATACTGTGACATTCTTTCACCATTTTATTAGTTACCTCAAAGCCTGTTAGAAGGCTAGCGCAGGCTTCGGTCAGTCCGCTCTTGGCGGACTGGATCTTCTCAATCACCATACTCATTAGAGTACGATGTTCTTCATCAATGGAAGCACCACGAAGCGCTTCCAGCAACCTGTCCGGTGCCTCTGGATGGACGGAGGTCATCGGTACATACGGCTCGCCCCTCTTGCTAGGGAGGGCCCGCCTTCCTGAATCCATAATCACTTGGGTTTCCGGAGCTGAATTCGGCTGGGGGCCAAACTGGCTGCGGCCCCCAATCTCGGTGTCCGGGGGGGCCTTGCCCCCCAAGTGTTCGGCAGCCGGAGTTTCACCCTCCGGCATCTCCAGAACGGTCTCCCCTTGGCCCGGTATCCTTTGAGACAACACCTCGGTGTTGTCCGCGGCCTTGGGGGAGGAAGCCATCGAAACGGACTCGTTGTTCATCACTGCTGGGTCCAACGATCCCTCCGAAGAAGAGGATATCTCGATGTTGGATTTGGCCGGACGGCAGGTGCATGTCTGGCACGTTAAGAAGCGATAAAACAAATGCACCAGGGATACTAGTGTGTCCGGATACTTACAATTTGGCCAGGGGCTTGACCCTGGGCTCCCACTCCTCGCCGTCGTTGGTAGCTGCGGTCGAGTGGTCCGGAAGGAAAGTTTTTCCCTTCTTGGACGTTTTGTCCTTCCTGTGTGTGGAGGCCTTCCTCTTCCTCCCCCCAATAGGGGGGTGGGTTTCCTCCTCCTCGTCGTCATGTCTTCGGTGGAGGAGTTCGTCTTGGTGCCTTTTGACGTCGTGTCCGAAGCACCCTTGCGCCAGAGACCATCTCTGGTCCCCATGGCCATCTTCTTGTCCTTCTTCTTCGGTACCTCATAGGGCGCGGGAAATAGCATCCTCGTCAGGAGAGGTGATTCTGGATCTTCAGGTAGCAAAGCCGGACAGTTGATCTACTCCGCTACCGCAACCCAGTCCTGAAAGATAGGCATGGAGGCTTAGATTCCTCCTGCGGACATGTTAGTAAAAAGGCATGTCTCGCGAATATGAAAACTCACCGGATTAGCTCGGCGTTTCGCGCTAAGCCTGCGGTCTTCGGTCGTGGGCGGTGGTATCTCGCCGGCCTTAAAAAGCACCTTCCAGATGTCTTCGTGTGTCGTGCCGAAGAACTCTAGTAGCGTCTGGTGCTCGGCCGGGTCAAACTTCCACAAATTGCAAATCCGTCTCTGGCACAGAAGAATCCGGCGGAAGGGCATGACTTGGATCACATTGACGAGCTTGATTTTCTTGCTCACCATGTTTTGGACACATGTCTAGAGTCCGGTCACTTCTTCCGCTGAGCCCCAGGGTACGCCCTTCTCTTGCCAGGAAGTGAGCCACATGGGGACGCCGGATCGGAATTCAAGGGTCGCTGCCCAGTTGGTGTCGCGCGTCTCGGTGATGTAGAACCACCCCGATTGCCACCCCTTTACGGTCTCCACAAAGGAGCCTTCAGGCCAGGTGATATTGGGCATCTCGCCCACCATGGCGCTTCCGCACTCCGCTTGTTGGCCGCTCACCACTTTTGGCTTCACGTTGAAAGTCTTCAGCCATAGGCCGAAGTGTGGTGGGTTGCAGAGAAAGGCCTCACACACGACAATAAATGTCAAGATGTTGAGGATGGAGTTGGGGGCTAAATCATGGAAGTCAAGCCCGTAGTAGAACATTAGTCCACGGATGAACAGGTGGAGGGGGAATCCTAGCCCGCGGACAAAGTGGGAGAGGAATACTACCCTTTCCTGGGGCTCCAGGGTAGGGAGGACCGGCCCCTTGGCTGGAAGCCGATGCGCGATGTCCTTGGACAAGTATCCGACCTCCCGGAGCTTCTTGATGTCCTCCTTCTTAACAGAGGAGGCCATCCACTTGCCTCCCGCGCCGGACATGTTCAGAGTGTTTTTTGTGGAGAAGGTGAAAGCTTGGGTGTTGGAGCTCGAGAATGGATGAGTAGAGGAAGGAGAAGGCATGGGTGAGAGAGGGAAATTCTTATCCCTTTATAAAGGCAGATCATCCGCCTGCCTGCATGCCCTAAAACTTGCTTATTCCCCAAGTGACATGATAATGGCACGGTTGGATTACCCACGCCCATATTGATGAGAATCACGTGATAAGGGGAAACGATCTCTGATTTGACAAGATGTCTCAATAAAACCACCTCACGAAATGTGTCGTGGCAGGCTGATAAAACGGTTCGGATAATAACCGAGCTGCGGTGTGATGTCACGTTATGAAGAAGTTGTCAGCAGATTAGATTCGTGAAATATTATACTCTCTACGGTGGTATGTGGAATTCATTTTGCAGAGCCGGACACGATTCTTGTGTTCAAGATCCACTTTGTATTCGGAGAAGGAACCCACCTTGCAATGCCGAAAACAATCTGCGCGCCAGACTCAATCATCATTGAAGCCTGGTTCAGGGGCTACTGAGGGAGTCCTGGATTAAGGGGTCCTCGGACAGCCGGACTATATACTTTAGCCGGACTGTTGGACTATGAAGATACAAGATAGAAGACTTCGTCCCGTGTCCGGATGGGACTCTCCTTTGCGTGGAAGGCAAGCTTGGCGATTCGGATATGTAGATTTCCTTCTCTGTAACCGACTTTGTGTAACCCTAGCCCCCTCCGGTGTCTATATAAACTGGAGGGTTTAGTCCGTAGGACAAGAACAATCATAATGATTTGCTAGCTTCTAGGGTTAGCCTCTACGATCTCGTGGTAGATCAACTCTTGTAATACTCATATCATCAAGATCAATCAAGCAGGAAGTAGGGTATTACCTCCATAGAGAGGGCCCAAACCTGGGTAAACATCGTGTCCCCCGCCTCCTGTTACCATTAGCCTTAGACGCACAGTTCGGGACCCCCTACCCGAGATCCGCCAGTTTTGACACCGACAGCGGGGGACACGATGTTTACCTAGGTTGGGGCCCTCTCTATGGAGGTAATACCCTACTTCATGCTTCATTGATCTTGATGATATGAGTATTACAAGAGTTGATCTACCACGAGATCGTAGAGGCTAACCCTAGAAGCTAGCCTATGATTATGATTGTTGTTATATTCGATCGACTAGCCTGGCCCTGGTTTATATAATGCACTAGAGGCCTAGGATAACAAGAGTCCTAGCCGAATACGTCGATGGGCGAGGAGTCCTTGTCTTGATCACCAATTCTTGTGGAATCTTCCTTGTATGCGGCAGCTGTCTGAACTGGCCTATGAGTATATGGCCATGGGGGTCCCTCGGCCCAATCCAACTGATCGGGATACGACGTGGTGAGTATCCCCTGGTCCCGGACACCATCAGTGTCCCTCATTGATTCAGTTTACCTACCAGAGATGACCCCTAAAAATGTGTGAAGACATTGAAGACAATGGTGGTTCGTGAAGACATTCACGAGAAAGATTATGACGTGTGAAGCTATTCACTTGAAGACTATGGAGTGCGAAGACATAGTTGTTTCGTAGTTTCCTTTTCTTCTTATTGAGTCATAGGAACCACCGTACTGTTAAGTCGGGTCCAAGTGAACAAAGTCAGAGTGACTGAAGTGATGCTCAACCAAATCCTATGTCTTCAAGCGAAGACAATGAGAGCAAATCTTATCCAGAGCTGGATGAGTCAGCTTTACTTGTAGCCCAAGTCAAGCTGCCGCGCGTGTTTGAAATCTGACTATTGGACACGTGTCAGTTCCTTAGTGACCGAGGGTCATTTTGGACAAATCAGGTCAAGTTGCCTCCTAGCTATAAATAGCCCACCCCCTACACCATAAATTGGTGGCTGCTCAGAGTTTGTGCATGACTTTTGTCGTTTGAGAGCAACCCACCTCCAAAGCATTTGAGAGAGAAATCCTTGTGAGGACAAAGCCCAAAACACCCAGAGCCAAAGAGTGTTAGGCATCACTGAAGTCTTTCTGTCCGCGTGATCTGAAGACTTGTTACACTTGAGGACTGTGAATCCTCCAGTCGGTTAGGAGTCGTGTTCTGAGCATCCAAGAGAGTCATTGTGGATTGCTGGTGAACAAAGTCTGTGAAGGTTTGGAAGTCTACCTTGAAGACTTATCAGAGTTATTGGGTGAGGACTAAGTGTCCTTAGCTCAAGGGGAATAAGATGAAGACGCGGTCTTCTGAGTTGAATCTCAGCCTCCCTAACCAGACGCGCAGTTATCACAGCAACTAGAACTGGTCCAACAAATCCTTGTCCTCTCCAAGCAATTGGTTCTATCCTTTACCTCTCTTTACTTATAGTTTGTCTTCATGAAGTCATTGCCTCCTTTCATGATCTGATTGTCTTCACTATGTGAACACTATTGTCGTTTGGCTTCATACTAACTTCCATCCTGATCCTTACTACCTAGTTGTTGATAGTCTTCGTGCTTTCTCTTCACTAGATGACCAGTTGCGCCAATGGCGCAAAGGCCAAGAGTAAGCCATGTATTGAAAGAGTGTACATTAATATTATTCAGGCACATATTGAAACATATGAGAAAAATTTCCACTTACTATAACTACAAGCAATGCAATACCCATATAATGTACAAGGACATATCAGTATTAACAGAATCATTAATTAGTCAAACACAAATCCACACCCGAGAAGCACATTGCACAGGGTTGAAACTTTTAAGCCTCACATTCACAAGCAATGTGAAGGAGCGCCAACAGAATTGAAATCACTGATGCAAAGTATCATCAGTTAGTAATATTTATACACACAGCTTCTTCATTGTAGTCATATGATGATGAAATCAGTACATCAATACAAACAAAAATTATGCATCCCACTGAACAACATTATTATGCAGGACTCATTTTAAAAGGCCCTCAGTTCTAATTTCTACAAGAGCTTGAAGCTTTGGATCCAAGTCTACGAACCTTCAAATCCAACCAAACATCTTACCATGCAAACACGGTAAAATGGGAAAGAAAGACTCTAGATGTGACGCACCAAAAGCGAAAGAAAATGTTGAACGACCTGGGCGTGAGGAGTTGTGCCGGTGACCTAGTGACGCCAAGCAGCGCGTGGATGTGGACTAGCCTGATGACGGTGGTGGCGGCGCCCTCCTCGTCGACCTTCAACAGCTCGCCAGAGTCTGCAATGCTCATACTTTGCATCGAGTAAACGCATCTCACTAAGAACGGGAATGAGCGTCGCCTTTGGCACGCTCTGCCTTTGGCATGATCTTGATAGCACCCGCTTCCTACAATAGAACATGCAAAGAGAACATAATGAGGATAATATTATGCATGCATCACTCTGCACAAAAAACTCTCCAAGGAAGCAGCTTTTATTACTCTATTCAACGCCCTCAGCTCAAATAACTTTTTCTAAGATGATTACATGCCAATCAAGAACATGAAAGTGAGTTAACAACACAAATGTATGTAGAACAGAGGAAAAATCATCAAGATAAGCATCAAAGAGTGTTGACGTACAAAGATTCTAGTATCGCATTTCACGAACATTCATAACTTGGTCCATTCCAATGACCCTGTACATCCGATAAAAAACTCCCATCATGATTGGTGAGAACGGTTATCCTTCATAACAAAGATCTGTTCCAAAAAACGTAGAAGACACTAACCTTCACAATAGATGTGAGGTCATCATCTAAGATTATAATGTCGGAGCTTTCTTTAGCAACTTCTGTCCCTGACATGTACATTGCAAGACCTATATCAGCCTATACAACAGATCAAGCATAGATATAAGAATAAAACAAAATCTTCTGCAATATCAAGATAAATATATTAGATATGTGTAGGCAAGGCATAGTCTGACCTTCTCTGAAAAACTCAGTTATATTAGTTATACAATGGAGTACCAAGCCAAATATCGGCATACAATTACGCTTATATCAAATATCCACAAAATGAACAATATGAAAACACATTCCTGGCATGTATTATGGAGTGTCTAATCAACAGACATCTGTTTTTTATTTCGGTTCAGGCCGGATTTTTGTCCATTGTCTGGTTGACTCATGTACATGCTTGTTTTTGCTTCATACAGTAGTTTTGGGAAAATCATCTAATTTCATTTGGAGCTCGGGTCGGATTAACTTTTTGCTCACAGTTTCCAGTGTCCCGCCCGGCCCAGATTGCAACCCACCCCTCCCAAACAAAAAAGAAGTGTGAATGAGCAAGGCTGGCAGAGGGGTGCCCTGTCGCTTACATTGCCAATGCCCCTGGGCAATCTACCAAGGTACCTCCCTCTTCCCGGACTCTTTTATGACCCTACATCCACGTGTGGCCATTTTTTGAATGATATCTAGTCTAGAACATCACTGAACTGAACTCCATTAAAACTGAATTTTAGTACAACACCTATGAAGTCCTACAAACCACCGCGCACATTTCATATATATGGTTTTCGCTTTAACAAAAGAGCCCGACTGAAAAGTTACAAACAGCAACAGCAAGCTGGCTATCTAGTCCAGAACATTCTTCGGCAAAAGGGAACTACACAACTTAGTCAACAAACTAAGTTTAGAGGTGCAAATGCATGATGACAGCACACGTAATCCTTTTTGGTAGTCTCAGCGTGCTTTACCTAGCCTGACAACTAAATTTCGAATCATGGCATGATGGCAAGCAAGGAAAATGTAAGAAAATAATTAGCGAATCGTCAAGAACAAGGCTCTGACTACAGGAAGCAAAAAAAGAAATCCCACTTTGAGTAAGTCATTGCAACAACACTTACTGGGCAACTTGCACATAACTTCCACCTGTACCCGTTTTAATCCATCTTAAAAAAATCACATTCAAGGGAAAATAACAATATCACTATGAAAGTTGCTGATGGGCTACCTGGGCCGCACCACCCCACTGCAAATGCTCCTGTTGCTGAGCGAGGAAGAGGCGAAGCGCAGCCTCCCGTGCATCACACCCAAGTGCAGGCTCCGTGAATCGTTCAAGCGAAATCATGCAAGCGCCGCGGATGCCCCAGAATAGCGGGTAGGGTGAGGTTTATAGGGAAAATATAACAGGCAGAAGATAGTGTAGAGATAAACCTTACTTATCTAGACCTTTAATCAAGCTATGAAGGACGTAATTTCGAAATGATAAATGCTTTAAAAAGAAATCACTACCATCCATGTTTAATATGTGACTGAGGTTAATGCCCAACAAATTAATGAAGCTTATATGCACATAGCAATATTGAAATCTGCAGGTTCTTGGTACAGAGCAGACCTACAGAATCTATAACAAAGCATGATACAATCTATTTCTGCACATGGAAATGAACACCATATTGAGAAGGTCAAATTTGTAATAATCCATTGGTTGACAAAGTACATCACAACCTTTGGATGGATAAGAACAGGTAGATTCGGCATTTTTCCTTGAACACATATCAAAATACATGTTGCTTTGTAGAATCAACATATATTCATTATATAGATGTACCCTTTTCTGGCAGAACAAAAACTAAACAATGAGACAATGATAAGCGGCACACAAGGTATAAAGTCAACAGGCAACAATAAGTAACACTAACAAGGAAGAAAGGACACAAGCACGAAACACACACAGTTCAGTAAAATACTACATATGAAATGAGCAAAAGAAAAGAATGCCGAAGGAGGAAGATGGAACCTTGGCAAGACGAAAGTGAGCACACCAGGCATAGGGCCAAGTAAACTGCAACAGGATCTGGAATACAGGAGAAAATAAGTAGCTGGAGAAGACAAGCTGTAGTAGAAGCAGCCTATATCAGTATATCACAAATAATAATACTTACATAGGATGAAACCCAAACCATTCATATTTTCTCTGGGCTGAATCAAGACTATTCATGGGCAAATTACATTATATTTTCAGCAAACATCAGAATTTGAATGTTCCTTCGATCCTAAGACAAGGCCAAACAATAGGAACTCGACACTATTGGAGATGATGGTAAGATAAAAAGCATGAGTAGCACAACAAGCACATGTTTATAGCGAGTCCATAAGGCGAGCAAATCCCCAAGAATCTCTCTTCCTCCTGCTTGTCTCCTTCCTCATCCTCCCTATCTCCTCCTACTCCTGCTGGCGATAAAGCAGAGAATACTTACACAGTCACCACGGACAAATTAAAACAAGACACATATTACTGAATGTACTTATATGTTCTAAAAGAAAATCCTAAAGTAAGAAGATAGTATATTATGGTGTCCCTACTGCCTACTATGTAATCTCTACTGATGAGACGCACTACAAAGATCCAATATTTTGTGCAACATGTAGATGTAGGAAGAACTTCAAAGAATACCGCCTACAGTTTGAGCCGGCTTATCTCAATTTAGGCAAGTGTAGTAGGAAAAAAATGAAGAGATTAATACGCAAAATTGCCTGTAGTTTATAGAATCAAATTCAAAACATAACTTCCAGCCATATCTTCAACAAGGAAATTTAACTTGAGCATCAGAGGGGAATTTATTGCTATACCTATAGGCTTTCGATCCCTGTATAGCTAGTGCAAAGCAGTCACTGCTCTGATTTCTTCCCTGTCCTAACTCCCTTTGCACCACCAGAGTTTCTTAATTTCAAGGTGTGTATATACAGACAATTCGACTGTCCATGTGAATTTAAAGTACACAGATAAAGATACAAGAGAAGATGTAGCACCTGTTGTTCTTGGGGATCTTAATATGATCATCCTTTTCTTCAGCATCAAGCGAAGAAGCATCAGCCTGACCATCAAGGGTGACAAAACAGATCAGGAAGCAAAGATGTGTATATACAGCCTGGCTGCTTCGTCACACTGGAGCACAGGTTCTTCTGGTGCAGTAGTTTTGTTTGCCTCGCTTGCTTTGTCAAACTTCACAAGCCCAAATGCACATACCAAAGTTTGTGGAATTCAAAACCTAAGAAAAGTAAACTAAACCTTCTCCTCTAACGTGAAATTACTAATAAGAGGAAGCAATTGGTACAGAAAAACTGCTGCAACTATGAAAGGAAAAACTGGAAATTTTAGCTACATATCCTGACAAAATTGCTCAAGTGTACTGAACCTGAATATAGACACCTACACTTTAGCACTAACTTTACTATGGATTAGATTCCATTCACTATCATGTGTGGTTGCCACCCTACGTAGTAGCCGGCTGATCACAAGATATTACTATGATTAGCTATAACAAGGGGACAAATAGTTTAATTAGTGGTCAGCCTAACAAGAATCTAAACAATCAGTTGCGAAGAAGCAGTTACATCAGGGTGATGATTGGACCATGAACTGAGAGAGATGAGGAATATACCTAGTACAAATCCAATCGCAGTTCCTTTTTCCTCATTGCTGATTATACCACCGTTGCCATTAGGAACACCTACATAATATGTGTCCACAACTCCTGAATATCCCATCAGAAATAGCAGCAATACAAAACGATGAAAGTGGACTAAAATAGATCATTTACTGTCGTAAAAATTCAATGAGTATGCCAACAGAAGAAAATTAAACCAGGTAACAAAACCACCACTAAACGAACAAGTTGGTGTACAAAATATAACCAATTAGGGTGTAAAAACATGACCTTGAACTTGCACCAAATCCAGAAATTGAAGAGCATTGTTTAAAGAAGAAGACATATGTAGCACATGAAGGATGCAATCTTCTGACAATAACTACTCTCTGGCACACCAAAATAACATAGCACCGTGTAGAACAAATGAACATGACTACCTTGAGAGAAAGAGAGATACAGACAGAGAGAGAGAGAGAGAGAGATCACCTTTTTCTTCACCAAGATCTTCCTCAAGATTCATCCCCTTCTCCTTTTCTCTCAGGTCTGCACACATGTGTTTAGAAAAAACCCATAAATCAAGGAGTAAAAACTGGGGAAGAAGATGAGACCTTGCTGCTCCTTACCTCATGGCCACCCCTCTCATCCTCCTCTGCTCCATGCCCACCATAAATACCAAGCCACCCCTGCTCTCCAATGGCAATGACTTGCACGTGATCCAGAAGCACAGCGCGCAGCGGCAGTGAATCGAGAAACATGTAGAGAGATGGATGACGGTGCAGCTCCAGGCAAGGATTTGGCGGCCACGAAAAGGAGTCGCCGGCTAGGGTTCCGCCCCCATCCATGGCCTTCCTCGAGGACCAGGTGGACGACGGCGCGACGGCGCGCTGGTGCCGGTGCCGCTGCGGATCTGGGCGTCGCTCCGCTCGATCTGGGGCCTTCCCTCCCCTCCCCATCCCTTCCCTTCCCTTCCCTTCCTTTGGAGAGGAAGGAAGGTGAGGCTGGAGCAGCGGCGCTGGAGGGAGAGGAGGCCGCCGGAGTTTGGGTTGGGTGGTTGGGAGACGAGGCACAGGAGAGAAGAGCGGTGGTGGTTGGGGGTCGCAGGAGAGGAGAGCGGCGGCTAGGGTTCGTGCGCGTGGGGAGCGTTCGCTCGCTGCCCGCTCGATTCGCTGGAGGAGAAAGCGTACGGGTGCGGGGCCTGCACGTCGAGTGCGGTGCACTGCGCCGCGGTGGTCTTTTCGCCTCGCGTGACGCCGTGCTCTCGAGGCATCGGTTGCGTCTAGCACCCCTTTCATCTTTTATAAGTTAGATTGCTTATTTGACTATGGCTTGGCTAGTGTAGTCTACCTTCCGCTGCATATCAATAGGTTCATTGCTACTGTTTGTCTTCAAAGCCCTCGTGTTTTGAAGACTTTCATAAAAATCGCCTATTCACCCCCCCCCCTAGTCGATAACTAGCTCTTTCAATTGGTATCAGAGCAAGGTGCTCCCTTGTTCTGTGTGATTCAGTTTAACCACCTGGAGTTTTAGCTATGTCGACTACAGGGATAATCAAGGTCTCCGTTGCGTGCCCTGTCTTTGAAGGCACTGATTACCCCTACTTGAAGAATAAGATGCGTATGCATCTTGAAGCCATTGACGTCGACCTCTGGTATGTCATCAAGAATGGCATTCCCAAGGTCAGTGAATGTGTCACTGCTGCTAATGTCAAGAGGTTCATTCAACTGAATTCAACTGCCAAGAACATCATCTATGGTCATCTGACCAAAGGATAATATGGTCGTGTGAGTGATGAAGTCATGTACCTGGGGTAGGGTCATGGACCTGTCCAAGGTACCCTCCCCTAGGACATCTTTAGAAGAAGCCATCTTCCAGTCGACCTAGAGGGACTCCACTCGACTGACTGGAAGACACTCGACGAACTTGAAGACACTCGACCATGAAGACTCACTCGACCACCAGGAGTTCAAGATCTACTCTGTATCCAAACGGTCTGTAATTAAGTAGTCTTTATGGTCATGATGATACTTTATGTAAGGCGTTACCAGTAATGCATGGCCTTAATGTACTTTAAACCCTCCGCTACGTGGGCTGGCTGGGGTCTTGGCATCCTCTATATAAGCCACCCCCTCCACTGGCAGAAGGGTTCGCACCCCTGTAACTCTCACACATATAATCCAGTCGACCGCCTCCGGGCTCCGAGACGTAGGGCTGTTACTTCCTCCGAGAAGGGCCTGAACTCGTAAAACTCTTGTGTGCACAACTACTCCATAGCTAGGATCTTGCCTCTCCTTAGTACCCCCCTACACTACTGTCAGACTTAGAACCACGACAGTTGGCGCCCACCGTGGGGCAGGTGTCTTAGCGACTTATTGGAGAAGTTGCAATTTTTCCTGATTCCCATCATCATGGTTTCAGGTGGAGTTTTGGTTGAGGGCCGCGAGATCCGTCTCGGCGCGCTCACGTTCGTCGCCGACGACTCTGCCTGGCTGCAGGAGGCTCCGCTCGACGTCGACGCGCTCCCAGTCCGCGGGGCTATGCACTTTCGAGCGTGCGTCCGCGGCGTCCTTCTGCGGCAACCGTCGACCCAGTATCGGCCGGTTTTTGTGTCATCCTCCCTCCCAGCTTCCCGCCGGCGTAAGCGCTCCGGTCGGTCGAGGCTTCAGCGGTGGGTGAGGCACGCGGTGGCTCGCCAGTCGACCACCGCCCAAGTCGCGGCAATTGAGCCCGACGAATCTCTCTACGGCCTGTTCGACCTGTCGACTGGCTCCGCAGAGACTGCATCCGAGTGCGACAGCAGTGATCCAGCGGCGGAGATCCTGATGGTCAATGGACCGCACGTTCCCCCCGGCTTTCCCGGTGCCGAGGGAGGCAACGGCGGAGGCGATCCGTCGCACGTCCATGAGGAATACCTCCCCAAACCCCTCAATTCGTAACAGAGGGAAGAGCTTCGCCGCCGGAACATGGATGCGCTTCACACTCCAATCGTTGGAGAAACCCCTGAGGCTCGCGCCTTGGAGGACGCGCGCTTGGCCAACCTGGCCGAGCGCACTCGACTGGAGAACCTTCAGCGGGCACTCGACGAGCGCGCGCGGCAACGGATTCCAGACTCCAGTCGACGCCAGCTCTTTCCACCTCCGACTCAGGTATATCGAACTCCGATTCAGAATTTAGCAGCTGCAGCCCGTATAGTAGAATCGATTCAGCCTTCCCAGTCAGAGGCTGGCAGAGGCTTGATGCAGATCAGAGATTTGCTCCGGGCAGCAGGAGATCAGAATTCAGCTGTATCGCAGTCGCGGAATAGGATTCACAGCAGATCCGTGGCAGCGAATACAGTCCAGTCGGCTCATAGCCCCAGATCGCCCCCGAGGCGTGAAGGGCGTGGTGACCGGCATGATCAGTACAGGAACCATGAACAGTATGATCACCGATTCGATCGCAACGATCGACGTCGAGGGCCTACTCCTCCCCCAAGGGGTGGATCTTATGTGCCTCGACAGCAGGATGATAGACACCAGCACAGTGGCGGGCGAAGATTCCAGTCGACCCCAGAGAACCAGGCTTTGATGCGAGATCCATCATCGTTCAAGGTCTGGTCGACTGGAACAGAGCCCACAGAGAGGGTAACGACAGAGATGTACCCACCAGCAGCCGAGTGCATGTCTCCGGACGAGAGTGTTTCAGCAGAGCCATCAAAGCCGCGGTGATTCCTCCCAACTTCAGGTTGGCGACTGGAGTCAGCAAGTTCAACGGTGAGTCTAAGCCCGATACTTGGCTTGAGGACTACCGAGTGGCTGTTCAGATCGGCGGCGGGAATGACGAGGTGGCCATGAAGCATCTGCCTCTTATGTTGGAAGGGTCAGCCAGAGCATGGCTGAATCAGTTGACACCCAGCAGCATTTACACTGGGAGGACCTCTCCCGAGTGTTTGTCAGAACGTTCGAAGGAACATGCAAGCGACCAGCAGGACTGACAGAGCTGCAATCTTGTGTGCAGAAGTCGAATGAGACTTTGAGAGATTACATCCAGAGATGGATCACACTGCATCACACAGTAGAGAATGTATCTGATCACCAGGCAGTCTGCGCCTTCAAGGAGGGCGTAAAAGTACAGAGAGCTAAGCCTGAAATTCGGTCGAACCGGAGACATGTCTCTGAGTCGAATGATGGAAATAGCCACCAAATATGCCAATGGTGAGGAAGAGGATCGGCTCCGGAGCGGCAAGCATAAGTCAGTCGCCCAGGAAACCGGAGGAGGGAACTCCAGTCGGAAGCAGAAGCGGAAAGCCGAGCCAGCTGCTCCTGGAGAAGCCTTGGCCGTGACTCAAGGAAAGTTCAAAGGAAAGCCCAAGGGGCCTTGGAACCCCAAAAAAGTAAAAGATAAAGAAGGAAACGACGTGATGGATTTACCGTGTCACATCCACACGAAGAAAGATGAAGAGGGTAACTTCATTTACCCGAAGCATACCACTCGACAGTGTCGACTCCTGATACAGCAGTTCCAAGGAAAGCAGCACAAGGATAAGGAAAAAGAGTCGGACAAAGTCGAGGACAAGGAGGACAGTGACGAGGAATATCCGCAGGTCAATTCCACCCTGATGATATTTGCTGACGTTGAGAGCAAAAACCGACTGAAAGTTATAAACCGAGAGGTGAATATGGCTGCTCCGTCAACACCCAATTATCTGAAGTGGTCTCAAACCGCCATTACATTCGACCAGTCTGATCACCCGACGCACATAGCCACCCCTGGGAGGCAAGCTCTGGTGGTCGACCCAGTCGTTGAGGGCACTCGACTGACTAAAGTGTTGATGGATGGCGGCAGTAGTTTGAATATACTGTACGCTGAGACGCTGAAAGGGATGGGCATTCCGATGTCCAGACTCAGCACAAGCAACATGAGTTTCTATGGAGTCATTCCTGGCAAGAAGGCCGCGTCACTCGGCCAGATTGCTCTTGATGTGGTTTTTGGTGATTCAAAGAATTTCCGCAAAGAGAAGCTGACATTTGAGGTTGTGGATTTCCAGAGTGCCTACCATGCTATTTTGGGCAGGCCAGCTTATGCACATTTTATGGCCCGACCATGTGACGTGTACCTCAAACTAAAGATGCCTGGCCTTAAAGGCGTGATCACTGTCACTGGTAACTGCAAGAAGGCAGAAGAGTGCTTCCAGAAAGGCTCAAAGATCGCCGATGCTCAGATGGTGGCAGAAGAGTGGCAGGAACACCAGAGGAATGCGGACCCGAGTGATTTGTTGCGAGCCAAAAAGCCTGCTACGGAATCAGCGTTCCAGTCGTCCGGTGAGACAAAACCAGTTCACATCCACCCGACCGACCCCAACGCTGCTCCGACTCATATGTTCACAACACTCGACCCCAAATAGGAAGAAGCGCTCATCCAGTTCCTCCGTGAGAACTGGGACATCTTTGCATGGAAACCTTCTGACATGCCGGGTGTACCCAGGGGACTTGCTGAGCATCGTCCGCGAGTCGATTCAAAGGCAAAACCTATGAAGGAACATCTGCGACGGTCCGTCGTCCAGAAAAGGAAGGCTATAGGCGAAGAAGTGGCTCGGCTCCTAGCAGCAGAGTTTATCCGAGAGATTTACCACTCTGAGTGGCTCGCCAATGTCGTCATGGTCCCCAAAAAGGACAATTCGCTTCGCATGTGCATTGATTTTAAGAATATTAATCGGGCCTGCCCGAAAGATCATTTTCCTCTTCCCCGCATCGACCAAATAGTCGACTCGACTGCGGGATGTGAGCGACTGTCTTTCTTGGACGCTTATTTCGGGTGCCATCAGATCCGTCTGTTTGGACCAGATGAGATCAAAACAGCTTTCATCACCCCATTCGGGTGCTTCTGTTATGTCACCATGCCATTCGGCCTCAAGAATGCCGGAGCCACGTTCATGAGGATGATTCAGAAGTGTTTGCTCACTCAAATCAGTCGGAATGTGGAAGCGTACATGGATGACATTGTGGTCAAGTCACGGAAAAGGTTCCGACCTGCTGACTGACCTCGCTGAAACATTTGCCAACCTCAGGAGGTACGATATCAAGCTTAACCCATCCAAGTGCACATTCGGAGTTCCTGGTGGAAAGTTACTCGGTTTTCTCGTTTCCGAACAAGGAATCGATGCAAACCCAAAGAAAGTGGGCACTATACTCCGAATGAAACGACCTGTGCGTGTGCACGATGTTCAGAAGCTTACTGGTTGCTTGGCCGCTTTAAGTCGATTCATCTCTCATCTCGGTGAGAAGGCATTGCCTCTGTACCGACTGATGAAGAAGTCAGACAAGTTCGAGTGGACTCCTGAAGCTGACGCAGCGTTTGCAGAGTTAAAAACCCTGCTTTCCACCTAGCTGGTGCTTGCTGCCCCGATCAGCAAAGAGCCTTTGCTGCTTTACATTGTAGCCACAGGACAAGTCGTCAGTACTGTACTTACGGTCGAGCGGGAAGAAGAAGGGAAAGCCTTCAAAGTTCAGCACCCAGCATATTACATTTCCAAAGTCCTGACCCCATCAAAGCAACGATACCCTCATTATCAGAAGCTTGTATATGGGATTTATATGACCACGAAGAAAGTTGCTCACTACTTCTCTGACCATATCATAACAGTCGTCAGCAATGCCCCCTTATCAGAGATTCTGCACAACAGAGATGCAACTGGCCGAGTGGCAAAATGGGCGATTGAACTTCTTCCCCTGGATATCAGATTTGAGGCAAAGAAAGCTATCAAGTCCCAAGCAATAGCAGATTTCCTCGCCGAGTGGACTGAACAGCAATTACCGACTCAAGTTCACTCGGAGCACTGGACTATGTTTTTTGATGGCTCTAAAATGCTGAATGGTTCTGGTGCCGGGGTAGTGTTGGTTTCCCCCCGAGGAGATAAGCTCAGATATGTACTCCAGATTCACTTTGATTCCTCCAACAATGAAGTAGAATACGAAGCACTCTTGTATGGGTTGCGTATGGCCATTTCACTCGGCGTCCATCGCCTCATGGTCTACGGTGACTCGGATTTAGTGGTCAACCAAGTGATGAAGGAGTGGGACGTCAGAAGCCCAGCCATGACTGGTTACTGCAATGCAGTCAGAAAGCTGGAAAAGAAATTTGAGGGATTAGAGCTCCATCATGTTCCCCGACTGAAAAATCAAGCAGCCGATGACTTGGCGAAGATAGGTTCCAAAAGAGAAGCCATCCCGAGTGGCGTGTTTTTAGAGCATGTTCACACGCCGCCAGTTCAAGAATATCCTTTCACTGAAGAAGCCCCGCAGCCAAAAAGCGCCACCGATCCGACTGAAGTCGAAGTCCCAGCTCTGGTCGACTTAATCATGGAAGTTCTGGTTATCACTACTGACTGGACAGTGCCCTATATTGCGTATATTCTAAGGAAAGAGCTCCCAAAGAATGAAGAAGAGGCTCGAGAGGTCGTCCGTCGATCCAAAGCCTTTACTGTCATGAGGGGACAGTTGTATAGACACTACTGGAATCAGCTACTTTGCCATCTGCCAGCTCTTTGCCGTCAGCTAGCGGACGGCAAAGAAGCTCTTTGCCATCAGCTACCCAAAAGCAGACGGCAAAGAAATGGCAGACGGCAAAGAAGCTCTTTGCCGTCCGCGGGCTCTTTGCCGTCTGCTGGCAGACGGCAAAGAATCTTTGCCGTCCGCTGGCAGACGGCAAAGAGAGAGGTGGCCCCCACCCCCGCCCGTTTGGAAAAAACTTAACGGCCCACCTCTTTGCCGTCTGCCAGCAGACGGCAAAGAGGCAAAAGGGCGGACGACAAAGATAGGCGGACGGCAAAGAGGACACTACCTAACGGCCCGTACCCCCCCGCCCGTTACTCTCTGTTCTCTCCTCGCCGACGCGCCCCGCCACCACTTCCCACCCACCGCCGCCGCCGCCGCCCGCCGCGCGTCGCCGCCCCACCACTCGCCGCCGCCCGGTCGCCCCACCACCCGCCGCCCCACCGGCCCCCCTCCTCGTCGCCACTGCCGCCCGGCGCCGCCGACCCACCACCCGTCGCCCCCCCCCGCCCCGTTGCCCCACCGCCCCGGCCCCCCGCCGCCCCCCGCCTCGTCGGCCCCCCGCCCCGGCGCCCCGGCGCCCCGGCCCCCCGCCGCCCCAGGCCGCCCCCGCGCCCCGGCCAGCTCCTCCACCGGGGGCCTCCTCCACCGCCCCGCCCCCTCCTCCACCGGCCCTGCCCAGGTGAGCCCCCCTCCTTTTTTCTGTTTTTTTTGTTTTTTTCCTTTTTAGTTTTAGTTTAGATTTAGTTTTAGTTTTAGGTTCAGTTTTAGTTTAGTTTTAGGTTTAGATTTAGTTTTTTCCTTTTTTCTGTTTTATTAGTTTTAGGTTTATGTTTAGTTTAGATTTAGTTTTAGTTTTAGGTTTAGTTTTAGGTTTAGTTTAGTTTGAGGAAAGAAGAAGAAGAAGAGAAAAAGAGGAGAGGAGGAGAAGAAGAAGAGGAAAAAGGAAAGGAAGAAGAAGAAGAGGAGGAGGAGAAGAAAAAAGAAGAAGAGGAAGAAGAAGAAGAAAAAAGAGGAGAGGAGGAGAAGAAGAAGAGGAAAAAGGAAAGGAGGAGGAGAAGAAGAAGAAGAAGAAGAAGAAGAAGAAGAAGAAGAAGAAGAAGAAGAAGAAGGAAAAAGGAAGAAAAGGAAAAGGAGGAAGAAGAAGAAAAGGAAAAAAAACCGACCCGACACGGTACCCGGCACCCCGACACGACACCCCGACCCCGAGACCCCGACCCCGACCCCGACACCCCGACCCCGACCCCGACCCCGACACCCCGACCCCGACCCCGACACCCGACCCCCAAGCCTGACCCGACACCCCGACCCCGACCCCGACACCCCGACCCCGACCCGACACGGTACCCAGACCCCGACCCGGCACCCCGACACGACACCCCGACCCGAGACCCCGACCCCGACCCGAGACCCCGACCCCGACACCCCGACCCCGACCCCGACCCCGACCCGACACCCCGACCCCGACACCCCGACCCCGACCCCGACACCCCGACCCCCCAAGCCTGACCCGACACCCCGACCCCGACCCCGACACCCCGACCCCCTGAGCCTGACCCGACACCCCGACCCCGAGCCTGACCCGACACCCTGACCCCGACACCACACCCCGACCCCGAAACAACACCCCGACACCGACACGGCACTACCCCGACATCGACACGACACCCCGACCCCCGACCCCGAAACAGCACCCCGACCCCGACACGGCACCCCGACACCGACAGGACACCCCGACCACCGACACCTCCCGAAAAGGTGTTCTTTGGCCTTCCAGAGGCCGACGGGGTCATATATTTGTGAATTATTAGTTAGGTCATATATTTTTCGATTTTGTTATGAAAAACATCATATATAATTGTGTTGATCGTGTAGTTTTAAATGTGCAGTTGTTTCATCGCTGCGAGGTTTGGTGTTCGACGACCTCGCCGTGCGTTTGACGAGCTCTGCCCCTTCGTTCGTGGGTGAGCACAAATGACAAGTCCTCCTCCCCCATTAATTATTTGATCTATTCCGATGAAACTTGATAGCTAGCTATATATGTGTCTTGAATCATCAGTATGCGTAACCAATATGTGTCTCCCGTTCGAAAGCGTCATAGTTATAAATATGCATGCATTTGCATATTTATAACCTTGATTCTTTCGAATTGTCCAACGCTATCCATGGACAGCCCGAGTATGTGTAGATTGGGTTCGTTTTCCCATATGCTTTGCTCCGGATCCGACGCATATATTTCGTCAGTGCCTCCCCTGTTGTTCTCCGGGTACACATCCTCTCTGTTTATTGCAGAGACGTGTATCAGGAGAACAGCGGGGAGGTGCTGCCGAAATTTTGCGTCGGATCCGGAGCATAGCATGGGAAAATGAACCCAATCTACACATACACGGGTGGGATTAGGACCTATCATTACCTATTAGAGTGTAGGTTGCATGGACGTAATAAAATTGACAAAGTAGATCAACTGATGAATATATACATGGTGAATTACATATATAATTGTTGTGTGTCCAGTAGCTCTGAAAGTCAAGATGAGTGACCGTGCTTGGATGTATACCGGTCACACTGGTCAGAACAAATGGAGCGCTGAATGGTTCACAAAAACTAAGGGGTTTGTGCAAGCCGCATTTGCAAATGGCCAAAAGAAAACCTGGTGCCCCTGTTTCCGGTGCGGCAATTGGGAAAAGAAGACAGAGGCTGAAATGGGCAAACACCTGCAGAAGAGTGGTTTTACGCCCGATTATACGGTGTGGACATTTCATGGTGAGTCTGCCCAACGTGACCGAGCTGAGGTGGATCGTCGTCGCACCGACGAGCATGGTACCGGGATGGAAAACATGGTGCAAGGCTATGATGATGCTCGGGATTCGGACGAGGAGATGGAGGAATCTGCAAAGGCCTTCAATGAAATGTTGGAGTCTTCGAAACGTCCGCTCCACGAGCACACTGAGCTTTGTCAGTTGGATGCCATCTCACAAGTAATGGCTCTGAAGGCTCAGTTCAACTTGGGCAGAGAATGCTATGACGCAATTATGACAGTATTTGGACGCTTTCTACCCAAAGGCCATGTAATGCCTGCAAACCTGTACCAGTCGGACAAAATCCTCCGTGCACTGAAGATGCCCTATGAGAAGATACATGCCTGTGAGAAAGGATGTGCCTTATTTAGGCTTGACTATGCGGACTTGAACTATTGTCCCATTTGCAAGTCTTCCAGGTATATTGTGGTAGACAACGGTATGGGTGAGAAGACACAGACCAAAATCCCCGTTAGTGTTCTTCGGTATATGCCAATCGTACCAAGACTTCAACGTCTTTTCATGGTCGAAGAGACGGCCAGACAGATGACATGGCACAAAACAGGCAAAAGAACCGAACTAGATGCAGATGGGAATCTGATGATGGTACACACATCGGATGGTGTTGCGTGGAAAAAGTTTGATGAATTACATGCTGACAAAGCGGCAGATCCGAGGCATCCTCGAGTCGGCATCAGCACGGATGGGTTCAGTGTGTTTGGTATGACGGCAGCCCAATACAGTTGTTGGCCCGTATTTGTCTTTCCACTCAATCTCCCCCCCGGACAGATTATGCAAAGAAAGAACATTTTCCTGACGTTGATAATTCCAGGACCCAACTATCCGGGCAAAAATATGAATGTGTACATGCAGCCGCTTAAGGACGAATTGCAAGAAGCCTGGGATAATGGGTTCAAGACATACGACGCCTTTAGCAAACGGAACTTCATAATGCGTGTCTGGTACATGTACTCGACGCATGACTTGCCGGCGTATGCGCTATTCGTTGGCTGGTGTGTGCATGGAAGGTTCCCGTGCCCCACATGCAAGGGAGCTCTTGAGTTTCGTTGGCTTCAGGCCGGTCGCAAGTTTTCTTGCTTCGACATGCATAGACAGTTCCTGGATCCTCGCCATAAGTTCAGGAAAGACAAGAAGAACTTCATCAGGGGTAGAGTTGTCAAAAACTCTGCACCACCTGCATTGACAGGCCAACAGACCCTGGATCAGTTAAACACTCTCGAGCCAGATCCACAACGTCCAGGGTACTTCAAGGGGTATAATACTAAGCACGCGTGGACTCACAAAACATGCTTATGGGATCTGCCTTACTTCAAAGACCTCCTTTGCCCACACAACATCGACGTGATGCACACTGAGAAGAATATCGCCGAGGCACTTTTTGGTACATTGTTCGGCATAGATGGGAAGTCAAAGGATAATACTAAGGCTAGAGTCGATCTGGAGGCGCTATGTGATAGGCCGTTACAAAACATGAAAGAACCGAAAGGAAAGCAGAACTGGACGAAGCCAAAGGCATGGTTCAATCTTGGAAGGCCAGCTATGAGGGAAATTCTCTTGTGGGTGCAACAGCAGTTGATGTTCCCCGATGGGTATGCAGCGAATCTAAAGAGGGGAGCGAATCTTGATAAACTGAAGATATTTGGTCTCAAGAGTCATGATTGGCACATATGGATTGAGCGGGTAATGCCGGTGATGTTGCGTGGCTTCATCCCTGAGGATGAATGGCTAGTACTGGCAGAACTCAGCTATTTCTTCCGTGTTCTTTGTGCGAAAGAACTATCGCCTGGCGTGCTAGAAGAAATGGAAGAGTTGGCGCCGGAGTTGATCTGCAAGTTAGAGAAGATCTTTCCACCGGGCTTCTTTAATCCAATGCAGCATTTGATTTTGCATCTCCCGACCGAGGCAAGATTGGGGGGGCCCGTGCAAAATCGTTGGTGCTACCCAACTGAGAGGATGCAGAAGACGCTTCGAGAAAAATGTAAAAATAAACGTAGAATTGAAGCATCGATGGCTGAGGCATTCATCACAGAGGAGGCGGCAAACTTCGTAACAGCGCACTACGAAGCCAAAAATCGTCATTTGCATAATCCGAAGCCTCGGTACAATGCTGACGAGCCTAAAAAGGGTGGATCCAACCTCAGCCTATTCAAAGGGAATCTCGCACCAGCTAGTGTTTCACATCCAGTATCTTTGGATAACGAAGAATGGCGGACCATTTCGTTGTATATCTTCAACAACCTGATAGAAGTGCGGCCGTACATCGAGTAAGTTCTCGGTACATTGTTTCGCAACTTCTATTTCCTTTGAACTACTCTTATTCCTGGATATGTCATACAGTCGATACGTCGCCATATTCTCGTATGGAGCGGAGATCCAAAAGGATTCCGTCGAAGAGTATGAGCTTCTCGCAAAGCAAGGAGGTGGCTATCCCGGTTTCATCTCTTGGTTCAAACAAACGGTAATTTCTATTAGACAATTTCATTTCATTCGCTAATTTGTGCATAATGCAACAATCCTTTCATATTAAACTTGTAGGCTAATTCAGAGTCTATGGACGCCGAATTGAGACAAGTCGCTAATGGTTTTGACTATAAGGTCCGTTCATTTGACAAGTACGACATCAACGGGTATCGCTTTCGTACCTATGGCAAAGAGCTATCTATGGCCGACCGAAAGTCAACAAATTGTTGTGTATCTGCTATCGGCGAAGGAGGTACCGAGTATTATGGGAGAGTTGAAGCAATTTATGAACTTCTGTTCTATGGTGAAAACCCACCGAATGTCGTAGTCTTCAAATGTTATTGGTTTCAGCCGAAGGAGACTAGAAGGACTCATGAACATGTAGGGCTAGTTGAAATCAACCAAAGCACTCATTTAGATGTTCCTGATGTCTATATTATGGCTCAACAGGCGACCCAAGTATTCTATCTACCGTGGGCCTGCCAAACTAATCCAAATCTGAAAGGTTGGGATGTCGTTTATGAAGTGCCGCCACGTGCTAGACTTTCTCCCCCAAAGGAAGAGGATTATGAACCTCACATTAACCCAGACACATATGAAGGAGAATTCTTCCAAGAGGCACGTCTTTCCAAAAAGCGTTTCAAGAACCGCTATACTTCACCCCAAAACATTGAAGTAGACAGCGACAATGAATCTGACATCACCCCAGAGGAGGAACAAGAAGAGCCGGAACAAAAAGAGGTTACTGCTGCGGATGACCTGTCAATGCTTGACCGATTACGTCAAGGTGGCCTTGCACATGTTGATGCCAATGAACCCTATGAGCCCGTCATTGATTATAGTGATGATGATGATTATGCATTTATTGATGATACTGATCGAGATTATTAGTAGTGTCAGGTATTACATTTTTTTATGTTGTACTTGATGATGATACACTTAAGTGATACACATATTATTATTCATGTCGGTCTTTTATTAGTACTGTCAGGTATTATTCATGTTGTAACTCCAGACAAGCATCGCACGATCCTTCTCCAGCTACCGACACGAGCCACCCCGCTCCTACACCTCCTGGATCTTGGTAAGTTTATCTAGTGTTTTGCTTAACACATGCATAAAGACCTAGACTTAGCTTTATTTCCTCCAATGCTTACCATAATGACCTAGACTTAGCTTCTTCTCCTCCAAAATGACTTAATAAGCTTACTGACCTCCAAAACCATCCATTTTACCTAAGTTAGCTCTAAAACGATCTGTACTTAGCTTACTTATGTCAAAAATTGCATAATTAGCTTAGTTAGCTCATAGACGATCCATTTTACCTAAGTTAGCTCTAAAATGACCCATTTTACCTAGGTTAGCTTATAAATGATCCAGTTCATCCAAGTTAGCTCAAAAATGACCCATTTTACCTAGATTAGCTCCTAAATGATCCATTTTACCTACGTTAGCTTTAAAATGACCCATTTCACCTAGGTTAACTCCAAAATGACCCATCTTACCTAGGTTATCTCATAAACGATCCATTTCAACTAATTTAGCTCATAAACGATCCATTTCACCAAGTTAGCTAAAAAACGATCCATTTCACCTAAATTAGCTCTTAAATGATCCATTTCACCTATGTTAGCTCAAAAAGATCCATTTCAACTAAATTAGCTCATAAATGATCCATTTCACCTAAGTTAGCTCAAAAACGATCCATTTCAACTAAGTTAGCTCATAAATGATCCATTTCACCTAAGTTAGCTAAAAAAACGATCCATTTCACCTTAGTTACCTCAAAAACGATCCATTTGACCTTAGTTAGCTCATAAACGACCCATTTCAACTAAGTTAGCTCATAAATGATCCATTTCACCTTAGCTAGCTCATAAACGACCCATTTCAACTTAGTTAGCTCATATATGATCCATTTCACGTAAGTTAGCTCATAAATGATATTCTATTCTTGTTCTAGTCTTCTTCTTGTTCTACTCTTCTTGTTCTAGTCTTCTTCTTGTTCTACTCTTCTTCTTGTTCTACTCTTCTTGTTCTAACTTTCTTATTTTTCATTTTGCAGATTTCATTCACTTGACGAAAGCTTGCATAGATGGAGTGCTCCTTATCCCTTTCTCTGTTTCTTTTGTATCGTTGAACTATGCATGTATCATTGGATGAAACTGTTGTAATATATATGGTTGGATGCCTCTATGTTGAACTTGTTATGTATGATGGAACTATGCATGTAATATATATGGTTGGATGATGAAGTTATGTGTTGGATATCTTATATGTTTGCTCTGTAATGGCCTTTTGAAATATATCTATATATGTCATATATATTTGTGATGAAAATTGTTGGATTTAATAAAAACAGATAAAAGAGCCAATATGCAGGCTCTTTGCCATCTGCCACCGACGGCAACGGGCTCTTTGTCGTCTGCCGCGGACGGCAAAGAAGACACGTGGCATCTAGTTGTGCTTCCTGGGAGCTGACCCATTTGGTCAGTTTGCCTAGAGTGGCAGACGGCAAAGACTTTGCCATCAGTGGCGGACGGCAAAGAACCTGCACTTTGCCATCAGTGGCAGACGGCAAAGAACCTGCCATGTAGTGACGTGTAGATGACATCATACGGCGGACGGCAAAGACACTAGAAATTTTTCCGTCAGTGGCGGACGGCAAAGGCCTGCCATTAGCCACTTAACGGACTGACAGCGCAATTATTGCCGTCCGCTCTCTTTGCCGTCCACCGCAGACGGCAAAGGGCCTCTGCCGTCAGCCGCCAGGAAGCAGACGGCAAAGTAGCTGTTTACCGTAGCCTACTTTGCCGGAGCCTTTTGCCGTCCGCGGCTGACGGCAAATGCCTTTGCCATCCGCCGTTCATGCCTTTGCCGTCCGCCGTGGCAGACGGCAAAGTAGCTGATTCCTGTAGTGAGAGAAAGTATGACTGGAGTCAGCCAGAAATGCATAACACCGGAAGAGGGTCGAATGATTCTCAATGACATCCACTCGGGGACCTGTGGCCATCATGCGTCCCCTCGGACCATCGTGACTAAAGCATACCGAGCGGGTTTTTACTGGCCCAGAGCAAATGAAATGGCGAAAGAGATAGTCGACAAGTGCAAAGGATGTCAGTTCTACTCCAACATGTCACACAAACCCTCCTCGGCCTTGAAGACCATCCCGATCGTCTGGCCTTTCCCTATTTGGGGTTTAGATATGGTTGGACCACTGAGGACTGGCAGGAGCGGCTTAACCCATGTACTGGTGGCAGTCGACAAGTTCACCAAGTGGATCGAGGCCAAGCCATTTAAAAATCTTGATGCTGGCACTGCCATCAGCTTCATCAGAGAATTAATATTCAGATATGGAGTTCCGCATAGCATCATCACTGATAATGGGTCAAACTTCCACTTCGATCAATTCAAAGCTTTCTGCGCTTCCCAAGGTACACGAGTCGACTACGCTTCAGTCGCCCACCCCCAGTCGAATGGACAAGCAGAAAGAGCAAACGGCCTAATTCTCAAAGGACTGAAACCCCGGTTGATGCGCGACCTCAAGCACGCAGCAGGCGCGTGGGTCGACGAACTTCCATCAGTTCTTTGGGTATTGATGACTACTCCAAATCGGTCGACTGGGAGGACTCCGTTCTTTCTGGTCTACGGAGCTGAGGCGGTTCTGCCAAGTGACCTGCTTCACAATGCACCACGAGTCGAGCTCTACTCTGAAGCTCAAGCAGAACAAGCCCGGCAGGACGCAGTCAACCTTCTAGAAGAAGAAAGAGAGATGGCCATGATCCGATCGACCATCTATCAGCAAGAGTTGCATCGATTCTACGCCAGAAATGTGAAGAGCCAAGCCTTCCAAGAAGGAGACTTGGTCCTCCGAGTGGACCAACAGAAGCCACACAAACTCGCCCCTACTTGGGAAGGCCCCTTCATTGTTACCAAAGTTCTCCACAATGGAGCATACCGTCTTTACAACGTCGATCGCGAGATTGATGAGCCACAAGCTTGGAATGCGGATCTGCTCCGCCCCTTTTATACTTAAGTACTCACTCGAATGAGTTGTAATAAAAGTACTTCTGTAATTTATTTATCAAAGACAAGAGTTTTATAATTTTCCTAGTGATTGTTGTTACCTTCGTCCACATAAAACAGTCCCCGAATGGGTGGCTTAGCTGCGAATCCGTTTCGCCTAAGTTTGTAAAAGAAAATCCTACCGAGTGGTAAGCCAGCCTTCCACTCGGAGGCTTAGCTGCGAATCCGTTTCACCTAAGTTTAAACAAAATCCTACCGAGTGGAGAGCAAACCTCCCACTCGGGGGCTTAGCTGCAGCCCAGTGCTCGCCTAAGTTTTTGAAAAACCTACTGAGTGGTAAGCCAACCTTCCACTCGGGGGCTTAGCTGTAGCCCAGTGCTCGCCTAAGTTTTTGAAAATCCTACCGAGTGGTAAGCCAGCCTTCCACTCGGGGGCTTAGCTGCAGCCCAGTGCTCGCCTAAGTTTTTGAAAATCCTACCGAGTGGTAAGCCAGCCTTCCACTCGGGGGCTTAGCTGCAACCTAGTGTTCGCCTAAGTATGAAATACAATGTGCGCTCCGCAAGGAGGACGAGGCGCAAGTCGACTCCTGCCTTCTCCTTCCGAGCTACGCCACAAATACAACATGCGCTCCGCAAGGAGGACGAGGCGCAGGTCGACTCCTGCCTTCCCCTTCCGAGCTACGCCAAAAATACAACATGCGCTCCG
>NC_057801.1:645089869-645106189 GCF_018294505.1 Triticum aestivum
ATCCTACCGAGTGGAGAGCAAACCCCCCACTCGGGGGCTTAGCTGCAGCCCAGTGCTCGCCTAAGTTTTCAAAAAAATCCTACCGATGGGTGAGCAAACCTCCCACTCGGGGGCTTAGCTGCAGCCCAGTGCCCGCCTAAGTTTCTGAAATCCTACCGAGTGGAGAGCAAACCTCCCACTCGGGGGCTTAGCTGCGGCCCAGTGCTCGCCTAAGTTCTTAAAATCCTACCGAGTGGTGAGCAAGCCTCCCACTCGGAGGCTTAGCTGCAGCCCAGTGCTCGCCTAAGCATGACGAGTACAAGTCGATTGCAAATTGTGCTTCGTACCGACCTGCAAAAGAGCATCACAAACACTAGTATATATTCCAAGAAAAAGATGATGATCGTTCGAAGGCAGAAGCAAACATATTCGACGGCAAACTTAAGTGCAGATAACGTCTTACGGATCCAAAAGTGCTCAGGCACCAAGCCTGTTAAAGTTTGTCAGTTACAAAAACCACTCGACATTCCGTGGCAAATTTAAAGCATCAAGCATAGAAGTTTTTTACCCCTCTTGAGGAGGGCTGGAGGGCGCAACGAACTCGTCCAGGTCGATTCCATCTGCGATCCAAGTGGCAGCAGCGATGAAGGTCTCCATGAAGGATCGGAAGTCATGCTTCTTGGTATTGGCCACCTTGAGAGCTGCCAGCTTGTCCTCTCGCGCATCCTTGCAGTGAACACGGACCAAAGATAGAGCAACGTCGGCACCGCACCTGGCAGAAGACTTCTTCTATTCTTGCACTTGACTTGGAACTTCATTCAGTCGAGTCATCAGGGACTCAAGGTCATTCTGAAGTGCTTCTTCTGGCCAGAGCGCCGTGTCGATGAGTGACGACGCAACCTTCAGCCTTGCAAGATAGTCAACAACGGCAACAACGCGAGACTCGAGTTGGAGCACGTTCATGGCAGTTTCCTCCTTCACAGGAGAGTTGATGGGTTCCAGGCTCGTCTCCAGTCGACCAGTCTCCTCCTCAAAGTTCTGGTAGAACTCTGTAGACACAACCCCAAAGTTAAGGCAGCAGTTTGGTGGCGAGGCCAAAATTAAAAAGCCTGTCAAGATACAGAGGGTTACCTTCAAGCATGAGGAATAGCTTCTTGGCGAGTCCTCCAAGATAAGCCTCCAGATCATTCTTCTTTCCCACCAGTTTGCTAGCTTTGTCACTCAGGACCATCTTGTCATTCTTCAGTCGAGTGACCTCCTGGTTGGCCACGTCGAGAGCAGCTTTCAAATTAGTGTTTTCCTCTTCAAGTTTGCTGATCGAAGCCAACTTTTCTTCTGCGAGCCTGGTCTTCTCGGAATCCGCTTTCTGCGCCTCAGTGAGGTCAAGATCCTTCTTCTTCAGAGAATCCCTCAGTTTATCTGTAAAATCACAGTAACATCAGACTCGAGGATGGACAAGAAGTAAAGGCAGTCGTCAAGATTCTCACCAAACATACCTTTTGCCTCCTCCTTCGCCTTCGTGAAGTTCTCCTGGACAAGTTTCAGATCAAGTTTGAGTTGGATATGCTTGTTCTCCAATTCAGTATAACGAGCTGAAAGCTCGCAAGATTTCTGCAAAAAACCAATCGACAGATGTCAAAGAGAGGTCACTTCCGAGTGACTAAGAGAAAAATAGTAGTATTTCTAAGACTACAGCTGAATCTAAACATTCAACTATAGTCTCGGGGACTACACCCAGTGGGTGCACTCAGCGTGCCCCCACTAGTTCTATCAGCTAGACTCAGAGTCGGTCAGTCGACCAAAAAAGAAAGAGAGACTGTGTTCTTCAGACCATAGTCGACTGCCAGCAGTCGACCACAGTCTCGGGGACTACACCCACTGGGCGCACTCAGCATGCCCCCACCGGTTTATGATTCCATTCGACCAGATCGAGTGAAGACAGTAAAAAAACTCAAGACATAAAGACTATGGTCCACTGCCAGCAGTCGACCATAGCCTTGGGGACTACACCCAGTGGGTGCACTCAGCGTGCCCCCACCAATCTAGAATCTCAATCGACACACCCAGTGGAACACCCAGTGGGCGTACGACAGATACTAAGTTTTTAGAAAAGTTTTTCAGATACCATATCCTAACAGAACAGGCAGTGACCGACCAACCTGAACATTGCTCTAAAGGGCTGAACTGGCGTCATAAGCTGCTTGACTAGCGTCTCGGATCACCTTCACTTGCTCCATCATAACCCCCGCCTGGCGTATGGCTTCTTTTGCAGCGCTTGCTTGGTCTTCAGGGACGTGGTGGGTAGAGAAAAGTGAAGGCTGACCGGCACTCGACGACGAAAGGCGAGCACTCGTCAGCGGCACCGCAAAGGATACGGTAGGCCAAGTGACGTTGTCACCCTCCGCAACCAACATCTCAGGTGCTTATACAACCTGAGCTGCCTTGCTAGCAGACGCTCTCCTATTTCTCCTCTGCCTCAGTGGTTCCTCGTCTTCATCATCATTAGGAAGATCAATGATGATATTAGATGGAGCTGCAGAAAAGAGTCAAAGTTAAAAACGAAGATCCCACCGGCTGAAAACGAAACTTCAAAGGTCATACCAGGGTTGGAAGTGACGGCATACTCCATTTCTTGATCTTCAGGTCTGGCCGAGGTATCAGAAGTAGCAGCACTGCAGTTTCAGAAATCAGTCGGTCAGCTAACGAATCGACCAAGAATAAATCCATGAGAAACAAGAGGACACAAGTGATGTCATTACCCAGAAATAGTGGGAATCACCATCTTCATCTTCGATAAAGCCTTCGTCGGCTTCGACGGCACCACTCGAGATTGCTTCGACGCTTTCTCAGTCGGCACCGGAGAGGTCGCCCGAGGATGCTTGGCCGATTGCACCATAGACTACAGGGTCATGGGCAAGCTTGGACCTTCTTTCAGAAAGGGAAGGCGCTACTTCCTCCTCCTCTTCCTCCTCCTCCTCCTCATCGAAGCCAGCATCTTCATCACCCTCGTCGCCATTCGATTCCCACTCCTCTTGACTTTCGCCTCCACTTCCCTCCTCCTCCTCGGTTTGTGCTTGCGCCCTATTGGGCATCGAATACAACTCAGTGGTAGCCTGAAAGACAACAAACAAGACAAAAGTCGATCGACTGAGCCGCAGCAAAACAGAATGGACGAAATATGATTACAGTCGAAGATAAATAGTCATACCTTGTCTGGTTATAAGATTGGTCGAGTGGTGGGATCCTCCTGGCCCCACGAGGGTTGTCCTTGTTTCCTGTGATGGCCGTCATCCACCTCTCCAGCGTGACATCGTCGACCTCCTCTGGGTGGACCTGAGTGGTGTCTTCAGTACCAGAGTACAACCACATCAGGTGGCCTCGGTATTGGAGTGGCTGGATGCGCCGCCGAAGGAAAACCTCTAGAAGATCCATGCCAGTCACACTGTCACGAATGAGTTGGACTACACGCTCCATCAACATTTTAACCTGAGCCTTCTCCTCCGGAATTACTTTAAGAGAAGACGGCTTGTTCACTCGACTCATGGTGAAGGGAGGGAGCCCAGTCGACTGCCCTGGCGTCGACCGGTCTTGGCAGTAGAACCAGGTCGACTACCACCCTCTAACTGACTCGGGAAGGGTCATAGCTAGAAAAGCACTCTTACTCCTCATCTGGACCCCAAGACCCTCGCACATCTGGATTACTTGGGTTCTCTCGTCATTCGGATTAGCCTTTTTAATGGTCTGAGAGCGACAAGTGAATATGTGTTTGAAAAGGCCCCTGTGCGGCCGACAACCCAAGAAGTTTTCGCACAAAGACATGAAAGCGGCGAGATAGGCAATGGAATTAGGTGTGAAGTGGTGGAGCTGAGCCCCGAAGAAGTTCAAGAACCCCCGAAAGAAAAGATGCAGCGGCAGAGAAAACCCACGATCGACATAAGTCGCTAAGAGGACACACTCACCCTCTTGAGGCTGCGGCTGCCACTCCGTCCCCGGAAGCCTCGCCGCCCCGTGCTCGATCAGCCCTTCGTTGGCCAGGTTGTCGAGATCCTTTTGGGTGATAGTCGAGCGGATCCAATCCCCCGGATCCAACCTTGCGGCAGGCGGGACCGCGACGAGGATCCGCCCTGACTGGTCGCTCTCCCCTTCGCCTTCGCCATCGCCTTCTTTGCCCGCTCCAAAGCCGCCGTCTTCTCTTTCACCATTGCCGCCGACGAGGCCGGAACGGAGCAGTGGCACTGAACAGATGGCAAGTGCAGCGGATGAATCTGAAGACGGGGGAGGGGAAAATGAGGGAGCACTGTTCAAAAACCTCCGCCCGGTTCCTTATATGGAGTCGCTTCCGAGTGGCTGACTGGTAGGCCCAGGCAATCCTGTCAAATCCCGAAACAGTCGCGCAAGCCATACATGGTGAAAAAGGCGGCGCAGGAATCAAGGCATCTCTGCCTTATCCCATCCGAGTACCACGGCCTTCTCCGCTTCGTGCGCTTCCCGAAATTCGGATCCCACTGAATCCGCTAACCACAGGGCAACTTGTCAGACGGAAGATCTCCTGCGATCCGTCGTTCGGAAATCTCCAAGTTCACAAATTTCACTCGACAGATATAAAGAATGGATCAAGGCGATTGAAAGAAAAGTTGACATCCTCACTTAAAAGTCATTGATCCAGAGTAAGACACATTTACAACACCAGAAAGCAGGTCGGAAAGATTATCAACTCCTTCCTCACTCAAACCTCGATCCATTCGGGGGCTAATGATGAAGTCATGTACCTGGGGTAGGGTCATGGACCTGTCCAGGGTACCCTCCCCGAGGACATCTTTATAAGAAGCCATCTTCCAGTCGACCTAGAGGGACTCCACTCGACGAACTAGAAGACACTCGATGAACATGAAGACACTCGACCATGAAGACTCACTCGACCACCAGAAGTTCAAGATCTACTCTGTATCCAAACGGTCTATAATTAAGTAGCCTTTATGGTCATCATGATACTTTATGTAAGGCGTTACCAGTAACGCCTGGCCTTAATGTACTTTAAACCCTCCGCTACGTGGGTTGGCTGGGGTCTTGGCATCTTCTATATAAGCCACCCCCTCCACTGGCAGAAGGGTTCGCGCCCCTGTAACTCTCACACATATAATCCAGTCGACCGCCTCCGGGCACCAAGACGTAGGGCTATTACTTCCTCCGAGAAGGGCCTGAACTCGTAAAACTCTTGTGTGCATGACTACTCCATAGCTAGGATCTTGCCTCTCCTTAGTACCCCCCTACACTACTGTCAGACTTAGAACCACGATAGTGAGTGCTCTGGAAACTGCGTAGCTAGTCTGGGATAGGCTCCCCAAGGTCAACGAAGGCGTCTCAACCCAGAGAGATTCAAGGATTAGTGTTCTTCGCAATCTCTTCAACCACTTCAAGAGAAATGACAATGAGAATGTCCAGCTCACATTTGATCGCCTCACTGATATCACAAATGAGCTTCATGCACTCGGCGCCACTGAGGTCACCAAGCACGAAATCATCAAGACGCTTCTGAGACCGCTTGACAGCTCATTCGACACCCTGGCTCTGATGATTCAAGAACACCGTGACTTCAAGACTCTCGATCTATCTGACATACTTGAGAGGCTCAACACACATGAGTTCCAGCTATCTGAGAAAATAGATATCTATGGTCCCAACTATGGTCGAACTCGCATTTTGAAGGCAAAGGTTGTTTCCTCATCTGAAGAAGAATATGACTCCAGTTCTGGGGATCCTAAAGACATTGGAAAGGAGCTTGCTATGCTTGTGAAGAAGTTCCAGAAGTTCACTAAGAAGAAAGACTTCAGAAAGTCTTCAAGATCCAGCTCTAGAAACGATGAAGCTTCCTCTCGTGATCACAAGAAGAGAACATGCCACAAGTGCAAGAAACCTGGTCACTACATCTCTGAGTGTCCACATTGGGACAATGAGACCAAGAAGAAGAGGAAGAAGAATAAGAAGAAGAAGAGCAAGGAATATGATTTTGATGACAAGAAGAAGAAGAAATCGTCAAAGTCTTCTTCCAAGTCTTCGTCAAAGTCTTCATCACACAAGAAGAGAACATCCGGCAAGGCTCGTGCGTTTGTTGGCAAGGAGATGGATTCAGAGGAGGAGTCTGCATCTAAGGAGGCAGAGGTGGAGTCTGAAGAGGAATTTGATTCCGACGTGGCAAGCCTAGCTCTCGCTTCAGCGTATGTCGCCAAGTCCATCTTCAACATTGAAGACAATGGCCTCGTCACCAACACTGATGCTAAGGATGAGGATGACTCTGCTCCCACCTACTGCTTCATGGCACGTGGTGCCAAGGTAAACTCACGCGATGCTTACTTCAAACATCAAGTGAAGATGACTCTGAATGCGAATCTAAACCTAGCTACAAAACACTTGCTAAAATTGCAATTGAACAACAAAATGCTATGGAACATATTCAAAAGTTGCTAGACAAAAGTGATGACCTGTTGGACATGGAAATGACCCGAACTAAGTCCTTAATTGAAGACATTAAAAATCTTCATGTTAAGTACGAGGAACTTGAAAGTCGTCATGAAACGCTCTCAACTACTCACAAAAAGCTCTTCTATGGTTATCTTCAAAGGAAGCAAGAACTTGAGAACTTCAGATCGGCTCATGAAGATCTTCAAAAGGAGAACAAGTCACTCCATGCTCAACAGATCAGTTCCGCTCAGGAAGGATTTGAGCCACCATGTCTAAAATGTCTTAAGCATGATAATGTTGTCTCTATTGCTGAATGCTCTACTGCTACTAGTGTTGCAATATCTTCAACTGCTGATGTGGTAACTAACCCCTATGTTGAGGATACCACTACTATTGCTGAGGAGAAAGCCAGGTTGAAGACATTGCTTGAGACAGGAATGTACAAAAGTCTCAAAGGGCTTCAGACACTATGTGATGTCCTCAAGAAACAGATTCTGAACCAAAACCCTAGGAAAGAGGGTGTTGGGTTCGAGAGGAAAATGAATGTTCATGGTTCTTACTGGAAACCTGAGCAATACCCCAAAACTACATGGGTTGCTACAAAGGGACCTTCAGTGGATCCATCTACCTTATCTGGCTTCACTTGTGCTAACCCGATTATCATTGATGAATCCTTTGATGCAAACTATAAATTGTTTAAGAATCAGAATGGTGAAGTATTTGCCAGGTATATCGGTACTAACTGCAGGAATGGACCTCCTTTTAAGAAGATCTGGGTACCCAAGAGTTTGTATTGAGAATAATCCCGTGAATGTCATCATGACACCACCTGGGAAGAAGAAAAATCCCAGACCAAAGGCTTCATATGGTCCAAAGGCTTCATATAGATAGAGGACTCACCAGAGTCACCCTAACGCCAATGTTTTGCAGGGAAATCATACTCAGACTTATGAATATGGGTGTGTTTCATCAAACCGCTATGTTCATAAGATCAAGAACTTTTCAGCTTATTCTTATGAGTATTATTCACCTCCTGCTTGGCTATTTGCTAGGGCTCCAAAGCCAGAGTTCTCAGATGCTGCACTTAGACTCATTGCTTCTAAGCTACCCCTGAAGATGTGGGTGGTTAAGAAAAATTAACTCTCTTTTGCAGGGAATGGTCTCCAGCCGGAAATCAAAGGCATCTGATGCTTATGCTGGGGACCTTAAACATCTTGTGGGACACAAGATAAAATGTCCAAATGGTCTTACTATGTATTTCATCCCAGGATTCCTTGACAATCATCATATTTATCCTAAAAAAGATCTGAACTTTCATAATCCGCTTGTTCGTCAAATGTTTATGCTTCACAATACCCTTGGTGAAGCCTATCCCCCAAACTGTACTATAGGGTATGACACCAAAAGTCACATCACATTTGCTGACACTGGTAAAAGCAAGGTATTGGGTCTAGGTAGAGTTGTAATCTCAAAGGACCAGCACATGGATAAAGTGATGCTTGTTGAATCCCTTGGTTTCAACTTAATGTCTGTCTCAATGCTTTGTGATCTGAACATGATTGTGATATTTGGAAAATATCATTGCCTTGTGCTTATGGAATCTGACAAATCTCTAGTCTTTGAAGGGTATCGAAAAGATGATTTGTACATGGTAGATTTCGCAGCAGGACCATAGTTGGTCGTATGTCTTCTAGCAAAAGCTTCAGAGTGTTGGCTCTGGCATCGGAGGCTAGGACATGCTGGCATGAGGAACTTGTACACTCTCACGAAGAAGAAGGATGTCGTGGGAATCGAGGGCGTCAAGTTCAATAAGGATCATATATGTGGTGTTTGTGAAGCTAGGAAGATGACTAGGGCCAAGCATCCCTCGAAGACAATCATGACGACATCACGTCCCTTCGAGCTGCTTCACACTGACTTATTCGGCCCTACCCACTACTCTACTCTTACTATAACTGCTTGTCTCTATGGCTTCGTCATTGTTGATGATTACTCAAGATATACATGGGTGCATATAATCCTTTACAAGAATGAAGTGCAGGATGTCTTCAGACGATTCGCCAATCGTTCCATGATGAACTATGGCATCAAGATCAAGCACATCAGAAGTGACAACAGCACAGAATTCAAGAGTATCGGCCTCGACACTTATCTTGATACATTGGGCATCACTCACGAGTTCTCAGCTCCTTACACACCTCAGCAAAATGATATCGTGGAGCGCAAGAACAGAACCCTCATTGAGATGGCTTGGATGATGCTTGATGAGTACAAGACTCCAAGGAAGTTCTGGCTCAAAGCCATTGATACTGCATGCCATGTCATCAACCGTGTTTATCTACACAAGCTTCTAAAGAAGACATCATATGAGCTACTAGCTGGTAAGAAGCCAAACGTCAGTTACTTCAGAGTGTTTGGTGCAAGGTGTTGGATCAAGGATCCACATCACACTTCAAAATTTGCACCAAAAGCACAAGAAGGTTTTATGCTTGGATACGGAAAGGATTCACACTCCTACAGAGTCTTCAACCTCTTTCACTATAAAGTGGTTGAAACTGTGGATGTGCGGTTTGATGAGACTAACGGCTCGCAAAGAGAGCACCTGCCAAATGTGCTAGATGAAGTCCCACATAGTGAATCTATCAAGCTGATGGGTACTGGAGAAATCATATCTTCAGAAACTCAGGTTGAAGAAGAAATCATCATTGCACCAAATCAACGCGAAGACAATGCTCAGCCTGAAGTCAATGTTGAAGCTGAAGACAATGATCTGCAAGGGCAAAATCTTCGTCCAGTTCATCCCCGTGTTGCAAATGAAGTACAGATTGAGAAGATAATTGATAGTATCAATGCACCTGGTCCACTCACTCGTTCTAGAGCAACGCACATAGAAAAAAAATTGTGGGCACTTTGCATTTGTCTCTATATCTGAACCTAAGAAAGTTGTTGAAGCCTTCATGGAACTTGAATGGATTCAAGCTATGCAAGAAGAGCTTCAACAGTTCAAGCTGAACAATGTATGGGAATTGGTAAAGCGTCCTGATCCTCGCAAGCAAAATATCATAGGCACCAAATGGATCTATCGCAACAAACAAGATGAGCATGGTCAAGTTGTCAGAAACAAGGCTCGTCTAGTTGCTCAAGGTTACACTCAAGTAGAAGGGATTGATTTCGATGAAACATTTGCTCCCGTGGCTAGGCTTGAAGCCATTCGCATACTGCTAGCCTATTCCAACCATCACAACATTCTTCTATACCAAATGGATGTGAAGAGTGCCTTTCTCAATGGCAAGATTGAAGAAGAAGTGTATGTTGTGCAAGCACCTATCTTTGAAGATCAAAAACATCCTGATATGGTATACAAGCTCAATGTGGCACTATATGGCCTCAAACAAGCTCCTCGCGCTTGGTATGACACACTCAAAGACTTCCTAAAGAGCAAAGGCTTCAAACCTGGTTCTGTAGATCCTACACTCTTCAAGAATACATATGATGGTGAACTGTTTGTGTGCCAAATCAATGTGGATGGCATTATCTTCGGCTGCACTGACAAGAGATACGGTGATGAGTTTGGGCAAATGATGCAAGAGCAATATCAGATGTCCATGATGGGTGAGCTGAATTTTTTCCTTGGTCTTCAAATCTATCAGCAGAGCAACGACATCTTCATATCACATGAAAAATACTTCAAAGATTGCCTGAAGAAGTTTGGAATGCAAGACTGCAAAGGATACACGACGCCAATGCCAACCAAAAGTCATCTGGGCCCCGAAGACAATGGTAAAGAGTTCAATCAAAAGGTACACCGCTCCATGATTGGGTCTTTACTATATTTATGTGCATCTAGGCCAGATATAATGCTTAGCGTTTTCATGTGTGCCCGATTCCAAGCGGTACCAAAGGAATCGCATCACTTACTTGTGAAGCAAATTCTTCAATATTTGGCTTACACCCCAACACTAGGATTATGGTATCCAAAGGGCTCAGAGTTTGATCTAGTTGGATTCCCAGATGTTGATTATGCTGGTGACAAGGTTGATTGCAAGTCCACATCAGGCACATGTCACTTTATTGGACAATCTCTTGTCTATTGGTCTTCAAAGAAGCAGAACTGTGTATCTCTCTCCACTGCTGAATCTGAATACATTCCTGCTGGATCTTGCTGCGCTCAGCTTCTATGGATGAAGCAAACTCTCAAGGACTATGGTATCCATCTAAAGCATGTGCCACTCTACTGTGACAATGAAAGCGCCATCAAGATTGCCAACAACCCAGTTCAGCACTCGAAGACAAAGCACATTCAGATTCGTCATCACTTTCTCAGAGATCATGTCATGAAGGAAGATATTGAGATCATTCACGTCAACATTGAAGAGCAATTGGCAGATATCTTCACAAAGCCATTGGATGAGAAAAGATTTTGCAAATTGCGGTGTGAGCTAGATATCTTAGATTCCTCAAATGTCCTATAATTGGACACACATCCTAATGCTTATGCATGTTGATGACTTAGATGTGCAACACAGGAAGTAATGTATATCTTCAATCAATGAAGACATACACTCCAAGTGTGAATACATTAACATGGAATTTGACTTCGGAGCGCCATGATAATTGTGTGCCATGTCTGGGTCTAATACTTCATATACGGTGCGTACGTCACCACCAAATTCTTATTGAAGTGTTTCTTTTGGCGTCATGGTTGCATAGTCTTCGCATTTGGTTTGTCTTCAACGTTGATTTGACTTCAAGGTTTATCTTCGCAATTTGGAGTTGGTCTATATATATATATATATATATATATATATATATATATATATATAAAATTGTGTTTTGTCCTCTACAGCAGTCACTTATAGATATGTCTTCATACTTGAATCTTTATTGATCTAAGTGAATGTGATCGGACCCTAACCTCTTCTATGTTTCTTCCTCAAATTCTATCTGTCCAAATCATATGCATTCTATTGAAACATGTCGATTGTCTTCTGTGAGTCCTGGTCAGCAGAAGACAGAGAGACAAACAGTTAAATCTGTTTTTAATGATGTATCCTTATTGCCTGAAAACCGAAGAAGTCGGAACGACCACCCGACAATCCGGGCGTGCGTGGGAACACAGATCAACTCCTGACAAGTTGCATGCACGCCACGTGTTCCTCAGATGTGAACCGCCAGGGGCACCTGCGTAATTGCGCTGCACCGCCCTCCTCCTTCCTATAAATACTCACCTCTCGCGGTCAATATTTGTTCTTCCATCTCGCCACCTCGCTCAAACCCTAGCGCCTTTGCTAGCTCGCGTCGATGCCGGAGACGAAGCGCTTAGCTTCCCTGACTTCTTCGACGCCAGAACTCTCCCCCTCCGCCGTCGTCGTAAGTGTCTTCCGCCGCCAAGTTAGGGCGGGCGAGATTGGACTACTTGTCCTCCCTTCTACTGCGTCCAGCAGTTCATCTGTGGTAATTAAAACCTACTTTTTATAGTCTTTTCAATCTGTCAAATCCATCTACTACAACCAAAAGTGGTTTATACACTTCCAAATCTGGATCTGTCTCTTTCTAAATCTCATACACTATAAAGTATGTTCACTTATGCGTCAAAACTAGTTAGATTCCTCACTTGTACCTATTCGCGGATTCGTACAAATCTGGAATCGACTTCCATCATTAAGTGGATGTCTTTGCACCATGAGGTCAATGTCTTCTAAACTAATTTATCTTCAAAATCTTCTGAGAATGCATATGACCTCTTCCCCTTCCCTCGCATCTCTAATGCTGTGACAGGTACATGTCCGTGGGAGAATCCCTTGGTTCTCATAGTTTGCATTCCTTTGCAGAATACTTACAGCGTCACATCGAATCTCCTGAAGCCAGATCTTGTCTGACCAGCAGACGGAAGGCTTTCGCTATTTTGAAGCCAATCAGTATGAACGTTATGGCTTTAGAGAAGTCTGCACAGAAAGGTGGCAGGCAACACCGTGGCAAAACTGCACTTGATTTGCCTGGTGATCTTCATGATCTATACAAGTCTAACCCAGAGGAGAGTTAGACCCAGCGCAAGAACCGGATCCAGTGGATCAGAAGATACTGGGCAGAGCAATGGTTCAAATACAGGTTTGTAACACCTAAATATGGTGAAAATAATGCCATCAAGCGCTAGTGGGGTGACTGTCTAAACCGCGGCTTGGTACCAAAGAACAAGGCTGAAGCTATTGCACAAGGGTTCTATCCCTGTATGGCCAGAGGACCACAGCCTGAGAATGCCGACCCATCTTCTCTCTTATGGTGTCGTGAAGACAATCTTTTTAAGCGCAACTTCCAGTTTGCAAAAGATTCTATAGTCAAGAACCAAAAGGAGTTTGGCCTCATCTTAAACCTTGGCCCCTCTGCTACAAGACCAGTGGGACCCGCGAAGAAAATGAGAACAGGATTGGCCCCTTTTCCAATTTTGACGGGCTTCTGTCTAATATTGCTGCCAGAGAGCTGTTGTGGAGCAATCTGAAGAAGAAGCTGATTCTGATGATGCTCCATCACCACCAAAGCAGAAGAAGAAGGATGCAAAAGCTTCAAAGCCTTCTGCCTCTACTGCACCAAAATCTTCAACCAGGAAGCCACTGAATACTGCACCACCTGAATCCATTGTGCAGTCTGAAGATTTTTCTCGTGTCTCCAAGAAGGCCGAGAAGATGATGAAAGCCAAGATTCCCAAGAAGATTTTTGGGCATGAACTGACTCCTGCCGCCATTCTGCGCAACGAGGAAGACACCATTGATCTGTCCAGCGATGAAGATCTTGGTGATGAAGCTCTTGAGATGATGATCAAGAGTAAGCAAGAGGCGGAGATCTTCAGTGATCTGCCCCTCTTTGATGTTGACATCTTGAACAACTTCATTAATGAGTGGTTTGACAACCAGAACATCAGCATTGATAGTCTACAGCTGCCAGTGGGCATCAGCGTCACATTCCACTCTGCAATTGCTAATGAGCTAGCACTGGCACATAAACTGGTCGAGCTCAAGAACAAAATTGACTATGAGAAGGCCCATTTCAAGAAGAACATGCACAAGTTCGGTGTGGCAGATGTGCAAATCTTCAAGAAGATGTTGAATGACCTCAAGACTGAATTCCATAAGAAGCATGAAGAAGCCAAAGGCTCTCGAGAACACATGAAGTCTTATGCTCAGAAATGTGTGCAAGCACACAATGAAGCTGAAAAGAGGAAAGTTCTTGGGCGTCCTGGCATTGATCCCAGAATGGCTGCTAAGAAGAGCAAAAGGCATGTTGAAGCAAATCCTGACACTACAAGGCAGGGACAACCCATCATTGTCTTCCCTGCCAGTATGACTGGCTCGAAGCTAAAGGTCCCTTCAGTTGCTTTTGAGCTCAAAAAGACTAGGCATGCTGAAGCAGAAGCCAGGAAGAGGAAGCACAAGGATACTGTAACGCCCCGGATTCGATGCGCCAGGTGTCTGCCAGTTATTCGCCATCGTTGCCATGTCATTTGCTTGCGTGTTGTATTTTATCATGTCATCATCTGCATTTCATTTTGCATACATGTTCGTCTCATGCATCCGAGCATTTTCCCCGTTGTCCGTTTTGCAATCCGGCACTCCTATGTCATCCGGCGTCCCCCTTTTGTCTTTCATGGTGAGCGGGTGTTAAACTTTCTCGGAATGGCCCGAGGTTTCAAATATTTCAATTATTCCATTTGTCAGATATTCCTTTTCTCACCCATCCGGAGTATTTCAGGAGTTGATTTCTGTTTTGCTTCACCGGAGGCCATCGTTCCAGAAGAATTTTTCGTCCTCACATTTCAGCTACCATTATCCAGTTATCCCGGTGCATCTGTCAAGTATTCTTTATCAGTTCGTGATCTCTTTGTCCTTTTGCATCTAAATCATTGTTGAGGAAATCATTAACTGGTAGCTACTCGATTGGCTGGCGAGTAGGGGATTAATCGGCTAATCGGCAAGTTAATCAGCCATTTAATCAATTAATAGTACGATTTTTCAGTTTATCGGCTACTCGGTAACCCTACGAGTAGGGATTAATCGGCAAGTTAACTGGTTAATCGGATGAATTCTTGAACAGGGATCTAAATCCCCCCTTGCTTATTGGTTATTCTATTTTTCTCGGTGATTCATTCTCTTTCATCAGTCATTTTCAAATTCTTACGGTGGTTCGTTCAAGATTCTTTTCCTTGATTATCATTTTAATTCATTCGTTCTTTCCAATTCTACCGGTGGTTCATGAAGACTTTCTCAAGTTTTGTGCCACATTCCCCTTAATTCTTTTCAACAAGAATAAGTAATATGCAAAATCCATTGCTTGTCATCAATTAAATTTGATGAAGGATAAGCATACAATAAATCTTATTCTTATTTCATCCAAGTGAGTAATCCCTTCCTTCGGAGTTTGTTCATGAGGAATAAATTCTAGTTCCAAGTGTTTTCATCTTTTCTTTTCCGGAGTTCAAATTTTCCTCAGACATTTCGTCGAAACCTCCATCTAAATCATCGCAAGGCTCATCTTATTCTTTCTTCCTTCATTCTATCTCATCATCCTTTTGTCACCGGAGTTCTTCATGGTGGTTCTTCATGATTTAATTCATTCTTCAAGAGTTCATCAAGATTCTTATCGAAGGAGCTCAAGTATCTTTTCTTCTCGCATCTCGAAGTGCAATTAATTCTCCGTATTCTTTTGAAGTGGAGTTTTGCATTTATTTGTTATTCCTAGATATTCAACCATTTGGTTGTGGCATAATTTCACCTCAAGTTTTTGAGTTGTTTTTTGGATAAGTCCCCAACAAGCTTATTCTTTCGTTGTTGATTTTCTCAACAACTCCGTTTAAACCTTCCGGCTAAAGATGCTTTCTATTTCATTCGTGGCACAAGCTGTCATTTTCTTCTCCGTTCTTTTCATTTCTATTTCAATTCTTCCGGAGGCTTTGCATTGTTCATCTCGTCAAGTGCCATCCTATCTTGTGAAGTTCTTGTTCTATTCCTTCCATGTTCAATCAGAGTTCTGCCTAAATCCTTTCAGTCTTATCCACTTCTTATCTCGTTCTAACCGAAGTGGTTTCATAGTCTATCTGATTCCGTGAGCTTTCGATTCTCGTCATTCTCGTCGTTCCTCTCTTGTTCTCGAGTGCTCTTGAGTCTTTGCTTCTTCTCTTGAGTTCTTGTTTCACCTCATCCCTTTTCCCTTCTGTCTCGGTCCTAAGATCTCGGGACGAGATCTCTTGTTAGTGGAGGAGTGTTGTAATGCCCCGGATTCGATACGCCAGGTGTGTGCCAGTTATTCGCCGTCATTGCCATGTCATTTGCTTGCGTGTTGTATTTTATGATGTCATCATGTGCATTTCATTTTGCATACATGTTCGTCTCATGCATCCGAGCATTTTCCCCGTTGTCCGTTTTGCAATCCGGCACTCCTATGTCATCCAGCGTCCCCCTTTTATCTTTCATGGTGAACGGGTGTTAAACTTTCTCGGAATGGCCCGAGGTTTGACAGGCAGCCTTGGTACACCACCGGTAGATCGCCTGTCAAGTTTCGTTCCATTTGGAGGTCGTTGGATGCTCCAATGGTTAACCAAGTTAGCCTGAAACCCCTTCTTTTGTGCAGCCCAACACCCCTCCAAAGTGGCCCAAACCCCATCCAAACCCCCTACATGCTCTCCGCCGTTCGATCTTGATCACGTGGCTGAAAACCGCTCCTCATTTGGACTCTCCTAGCTCCCAGAATCTATAAATAGGCCACCTCCCCCGAAATTCCCAGATGAAACCCTAGCCATCTTCCTCCTCTCGCAGCCGGACATGTCCGTTCCGCCGCCGGATGTGTCCACCGCCACCAGCCACCTCACTCTGGCGAATCACAGGCCGCCACATC